>NC_134357.1:339812127-340112127 GCF_048569485.1 Anomaloglossus baeobatrachus
TGATTTTCGAGACCTTATGTCCGTCGCAGTGCCCCAGTACCAGATGCCCAGTCTCCACTACTTCTCCAAGAAAGGTGTGCCTGCGCTACACCAGCATGTCGCACACAACATCACCGCTTCCTTGAGAAACTCTGTGTGTGACAGGGTGCATTTCATCACAGATACTTGGACCAGTAAGCATGGACAGGGGCGTTACATGTCTCTTACTGGGCACTGGGTAACTATGGTGAGAGATGGAGAAGGGTCTGCTGTACAAGTCTTGCCGTCCCCACGAGTTGTGCGTCAATCCTCTGCATGTAGAAGTTCCTCAACTGCTTCTGCCTCTTCCACCTCGTCTGGGTCCTCCACCTCCGCCCAAAGCCTGTCTGGTCAGGCCACCCGCGTTGTAACTGCGCACAAGGAATCCCGCACACCTCCTTACTATGCTGGCAGCAGAGCTCAACGGCATTGAAATGTCTGGGAAATGTGAGTCACACAGCTGACGAGTTCTGGTTAGATCAAGGACCTATGCACCCTTCTGCACAGGTTCAACATGGCGATGAAGATGTTTAGCGCTGACGATGTCATTATCAGCATGACAATTCCAATCATTTACATGCTGGAGCACACTCTAAAAAATATTTGGAGTCAGGTGGTGGGACAAGAAGAAGGGGAGGAAGTACAGGAGGATTCATATGCGCAAGGGATACCAACATCTACATGATCCATGGTCAGCAGCACCAAGGCGGCAGGCTTGGGACGGTGGGGGAGAGGGATTAACAAGGGCGCATGGTAGTAGCCAAACTGTTGAGGAAGGTGCAGGAGCCCAGGAAGAAATGGAGGACGAACTGGAGATGGGCATGGAAGACTTAGCAGATGAGGGCGACCTTGATCACATTTCTGTTGTGCGAGGTTGGGGGGAGAGGGCAGAGGAAGTAAGCATGATTCTCACCTTGTCACCACCAACACAGTAAGGACTTGGTCCTCCTGAATGCGCAAGACACATGAGCGCCTTCTTGCTGCACTACCTACAACATGACCCTCGGATTGTCAGAATTCAAAGTAATGCTGACTACTGGGTTGTGACACTCTTAGATCCCCGGTACAAGTCAAAATTTGGCAAAATACTTCCTGCCATAGAAAGGGACGCACGTATGCAGGAGTATCAGCAGAAGCTGTTACACAATATGAGATTGGCTTTTCCACTAAACACCAGTGGTGCACAGAGGGAATCTCACAGTTCTAACTTGCCAACCATGGGACTGTCGAGTCATCATCACTCAAACCGTACCAGCAACACCGTATCTGGTGGTAACAGCAATTTTATGGAATCGTTTCATGAATTTTTTAGACCATCCTTTGCAAGGCCACAAGACACAAGAAGTCTGACACATAGTCAACGCCTGGAGAGGTTGATACAGGAGTATCTGCAAGTGAATATCGATGCCATGACTCTGCAACTGGAGCCTTGCTCATTTTTGGGCTTTCAATCTGGAAAAATGGCCTGAGCTCGCCACTTACGCCTTGGAGATTTTGTCGTGTCCAGCTGCCAGTGTTGTCTCTGAACGTGTCTTCAGTGCTGCTGGGTGTGTGCTGACAGATAAGCGCACGCGTCTGTCCAGTGGCAATGTGGACAGACTAACATTCATCAAGATGAACAAGTCATACCCCTGTATCATCCTGGGGAGAGTAAAGGCTTGTGGATTTTTGATTGTGCTTCATGCAAATCAACACTTTAAGTTTGCAACTGTGGGACAATTGATGCCACTTATGTGGTGTCTGTGGCCCAATTTTTTTAAAAAATGGAGACTCTAGTTGGAGTCCCCTTGCTGTGTTTCAGATGATCGTTCATCAAGATGAACAAGTCATGGATCCGCAAGGAATTTTCTACCCCTGTGTCATCCTGGGGAGTATAAAGGCTTGTGTATTTTTGATTGTGCTTCATGCAAATCTACATGTTAAATTTGCAACTGTGAGACAATTGATGCCACTTAAGTGGTGTCTGTGGCCCAATTTTTTTAAAAAATGGAGACTCTTGTTAGAGTCTCCTTGCTGTGTTTTACATGATCGTTCATCAAGATGTCATGGATCCGCAAGGACTTTTCTACCCTGTGTCATCCTGGGTAGAGTAAAGGCTTGTGTATTTTTTATTGTGCTTCATGCAAATCAACATGTTAAGTTTGCAATTGTGGGACAATTGATGCTACTTAAGTGGTGTCTGTGGCCCAATTTTTTGAAAAATGGAGACTCTTGTTGGAGTCCCCTTGCTGTGTTTTTGATGATTTTAGAAGGGCATGACATGCCTATATCTGTGTCTTCTCCTCCTTTTACTCGTCCAGCTCTTTTCTTTCAGCATGAGTATATGTACTGGTCACTTTTCCATGTGTTTGTGGTGTCTTCTGAGTTGTTTGTCACCTTTTGGACACCTTAGAAGATGTTTTCTAGGTGTTTGTATTTGCCTGCTATTGTTTTCAATGGGGTTCGAAGGTGTTCGTCGAATGTTCGTCAAATGTTCAACGAACACACCTGCCGTTCGACGAACTGAAACAAACTCGAACGCTAGGGGGGATGGATCATCTCTAGTGGAGACCTCCTGCTGTGCGTAGGAGGCTGTGTGGAGACCTCCTGCTGTGTGTAGGAGGCTGTGTGGCTACCCCCTGCTGTGCGTAGGTGGCTGTGTGGGGACACCCTGCTATCTGTAGGAGGCTGTGTGGAGACCTTTGCTGTGCGTAGGAGGCTATGTGGAGGTCCCTGCTGTGTGAAGGACGCTGTTTGGAGGTCACTGCTGTGTGTAGGATGCTCTATTGAGGCCCCTACTGTTTAGAATGTTTAGCCCAGTGATATGCTCCTTTTATCACTCTCCTGCTATATTCCCGCTCCCTGAATCTGTCCGTAAGGTCAGCGGCCTGTCTCTCAAAGTCCTGGTTAGTTAAGCAGACACGCTGCAGCCTCAAGAACTGTCCAGTCTCCTTTATATGTATACATTGCGACCTTACATATGTGGTAATGCTCCATATTATGCTTCATTGCGCTATATATATTTTTTCAGTGATTATATTGATTACTTTAGTTACATTATCCTTGATATTTATTTATATCTAATTGATGACTGTTATTTATTCACTATATCTATACTGTATGTATATATATGTTTATATTTATGAAATTTATCTATACTATTCATTGATTATATCGTGGTCTTTGACTATTTTTATGTATGCGATCTTTATGTATTTTCATTTCACCATGAATTATTTTATGTACTTATATGTAACTATGTCATTAATTACTTGCGACGGTTGATATGGGACATCATTAATTAATCCTTTGTGCCATGCTATATTATTGATACTTATCACACTAAAGGCCTTGTCACACATAGAGATAAATCTGTGGTAGATCTGTGGTAGATCTGTGGTAGATCTGTGGTAGATCTGTGGTAGATCTGTGGTAGATCTGTGGTAGATCTGTGGTAGATCTGTGGTAGATCTGTGGTAGATCTGTGGTAGATCTGTGGTAGATCTGTGGTAGATCTGTGGTAGATCTGTGGTAGATGTGAAATTGTGGACAATCAGTGCCAGGTTTGTGGCTGTGTACAAATGGAACAATATGCCCATGATTTCACTGCAACCACAGATCTGCCAAAGATTTAGCTCTGTGTGTGACGGGGCCTTTACTGCTTTGGTTGATCACTGGCTGGTGTGCACACTATACTTCTTTCAGGCTCCTCCGCTTCGCATATATTTGCAATCTGTGTGCGGGTGTCCAGAACACATGCGCACCATTTCTCCTCCGGCTCCCTCTGTTCTGCCGTGTCTCTATGGGTGGACGGTGTGATAATCATGTGGTTTGATCAGCACTGCCCAGACGTGACACGGTGGCCAGCGGGCGTCGCAGGTTGTTATGGTGACGCATGCATCACTATATGAGTCACTGCATTCCGATTGGCGCCCGCTGATTTAAAAATATATGCTTCCTACCTTAGCCTTGCCACTTGACAAAGGCATAGCTAAAACGCGCGTTGGGCAATCTGCGTGCCCGGCTGACCTCATCAATGCTATACAGCTCCAGGTACACATTTTGCTTTTCATGGTTATTATTCTCCCCAGCCTTGCTCCTATGTGTGTGTACACTGACCATCACATTGGTTACGAGCAGATTCTGTGCTCGAGTGAATGCTTCATTACTGCACATTTTCGTTTTATCTTTCAGTAAGGGTTAATACATCTTCCCTTTCATTGTGTTTAGCTTGGCTAATAACTTCTGACTGGATTCAAACATTGGTCTTGTTTTATGTTTACACTGCCCATTGATTTGCTATTGTGACCAAGGTATTTTCCTTGCTCCTCTATATATAATTTTTTCTTTGGGTATTGTTTTTTGTATAGCATACTTTGAGCTGTTATTTATATATGACTATTGTTATATTTTCAGTATGTTTTTTTCCATTTGATGACCATGCACGAGCACTTTTGCATGTTTTTAACATGTACACAGTAGTGTTGATCTATTTGTACCTGTTCTGAATAAAATAATTGCATTTATTGGAAATTTGATCATTGCTTCCTTTCTTTTTCCTCTGCAGTTGAGGTCAGCTGCATCTGCTTTGTTGACACAGCCCCTTGTGCTTAAATAGCCAGGTAGCCCAGCAAGCTTTGCTGACTATGCAAACCATTTGTATGAAAGCCCCCTTGGAGGAAGCTAGCTGCTAGTCTAGTGAACCACACCTGCCTCTCACTAGTCAGGGCCTCTATAGGGCTTCTCAGGGACCCAGAGTGCTGTTTGGCGACAGTTGCGGAGACTATATAGGGACTGGTTAGAAGACTAGGGACAACTCATGTGAGGTTAGGAGGTGTTCATCTACCCTTTCACTAGTGCCAGAGCCCACAATTGTATAGTGTTTCCCCCTTGTCTCTGGTGTTTTTTTGTGTTTTTTTGTTGTGCTTCAGACCTTGGTTGGTCTGAACACACTCGCCATGCTCGCTGCGTGACATTATAGTCACCCTTATCATTCTTCCTTTGTCATTATGGCTCAGACTGCGGCATTTGTACAGCTGTTGCAGACTCGGTCTCAGAAGTTTCCGGATATGAGGTCTGAGGTTGCGCAGCAGCTGCAACAAATTACTGGGTGTTTGGTGTCTGCGCATGCCCTGGCACAGCCAGAACCTAATATAGCCCTCCTAGATAGGCTTTCTGGTAGGAGAGATACATTTACCACCTTCAGGGAAGCCTATAAACTATACTTTAGGCTCCGCCCTCATTCTACGGGGAGTGAGGACAAGCGAGTGGAGATTGTTGTCTCTCTGTAGCGGGGAGATCTCCAATCCTGAGCCTTTTCTCTGACAACCGACTCTCCATCATTACGGTCGGTGAAGGCATTTTTTGTGCCTTTGGCTCTTGTGTACGGCGACCCTGATGGCATCACGCTCACGGGGTCAAAACTCTGAAGGCTTCAGCAGGCGGCCAGTGGAAGAGTATTGCTCAGAGTTCAAGAGGTGGGCCACTAACACCCAGTGGAATGACCCTGTACTTAGGAGGCATTTCTCCCAGGGGTTGTCAAGTAGGCTTAGGGACTCTCTGGGGCAATACTCTGCCCCAGAGATATTGGAGGCTGCCATGGCCATTGCCATTAGAGTGGATCAATGCCTCAGGGAGAGACCCTCCAGGACCCTGTCCCCTGTCATTTTCCCCATGGAGGAGCTCCCACTGGTGCAAGGCAACAAACCTATGCAGTTGAGGGGAGCCTGCCCGCAGACTGTGTCACTTGCAGTCCGTCATGCGTCTGGGTCCTGCTTCTACTGTGGGAATAAGGGGCACATCATCAGGTGCGTGTCCAATAAATCCTAAGCCAACTCCATCTGGCAAAAAGCTGCATCTTCCTGGCCGGGTGGAGGGAAACAACTAGGCTGTGTACATCTCCTCCATCTACACATCCTAGTTCACCATCACAGCAGAGGTGGCTATTGGTGCGATGACCGAGACGATTTCTGTGCTGGTGGACAGCAGAGCCGATACCAAGTTGGTGGATTTTTGCTTTGCTCAGACTTGGGGTCTGACGCGTTGTGCACTGACAAGATATATTCCCATCCAGGCTATTTGCTCAGCTCCGCTCAGTCAGAGTTCACCCATACCATGCCAAATATTAACCTGTGAGTTGTGAGTGGGCTCAGTGCATAGTGAATGTCTGTCCTACTATGTTTTGGAGGGTCTGCCCACCCCCATCGTGCTGAGACTTCCCTGGTTGAAAAGGCATAATCCGGTGATTGACTGGCAAACAGGGGAAGTAGTAGGTTGGGGCAGTTTTTGTGAGCATAAGTGCTTGGGTGCAACCAATTCTGCGGTTCTTATTAAAAAACTGTCACCCTGTCCATCAGAAGTATATAACAGGGTATCTAGGAAAAAAGATGGTGTGCTACCCCTACCTCAGGGGAAGGGCAGGCCTCAGTGCAGCCCCTGTATAGGTGATCAGGGGAGGGTAGTCGTTCCCACTAACTGTGTTGTACTGGAGCGTAAGGTGGTGAATGGACAGAGAGACTCCTCTGAGTGTTTCCGCTATTACCAGGTGCAAACATGCTAATAAATGTCCAGGTCCAGACCTGACTAAGAATGTGTGTGTGTGTGTGTGTGTGTGGTGTGGTGCGTGTGTGTGTGTGTGTGTGTGCGCGCGCGCGCGTGTGTGTCCACTAAAAACACCAGGTGGAAGTGTGTGTCTGAGTGTCTGGGGCTTTAGACTCAAGGTTTGTCGGTGCCTTTAGGGTAACTAACATTCTTAACCATATGGCCATTCAGCTGGAGCTTCCCCCAGCACTTAACTGCATGGAGGGCTGTTTGGGGACACAGTTGGGGGATCATACAGGGTTGGGGTCACCATACTTTGACGCATAGATGAGGGGGAGTACAGTAGGGTCATTATACTGGGCGTTCGGAGGAATTCAGAATTTACTGTGACGGTGTCATAGAGTGTCTGTGGGGCACTTTTGATGGACTATATGGGGCCAATGAAAGGAGAATCTATGGGGCTTCAATAGGAGGAGAATTACTTTGTAAGGGCTATAAAGTTGTGAGATATGCTCTTTTGTGACCAGACGAATATATATGCAGTATATATATATGTATATATATATATATATATATATATATATATATATATCTAATATATAAAGCTGAATGTGTGTGTGTATGTCCGGGATTGGCATCTGCACCGTCACAGCTACAGCCACAAAATTTTGCACACTCACACTTCTGGACCCCGAGAGCGTCATAGGCTATGTTTCGAGGGGAAATTTTAACCCCCGCTCTTTACAGTTATTCACCAAAAAACCTGCCTCCATTAAAGCGAATGGAGCTGGGAGCCACAGTGCAGCTAGAACTTCAGAAGAATGCGCAGCCACACCCTTATATGGAATGTTGGCGTGTCACAATGCAGCCAGGGAAAGAGACAGACACAGACAGGGTAAGAGACAGACACAGAGACAGACACAGACAAAGAGACAGACTGACAGGGAAAAAGACAGACAGGGAAAGAGAGGGAAAGAGAAAGATAGGTTAAGAGACAGACACAGACAGGTAAAGAGACATACACAGACAAAGAGACAGAGACAGACACAGGGAAACAGACAGACAGGGAAAGAGGGAAAGAGACAGATAGGTAAAGAGACAGACAAAGAGACAGATTCAGGGAAAGAGACAGACAGGGAAGAGAGGGAAAGAGACAGACAGGGAAAGAGAGGGAAAGAGACAGACAGGGAAAGAGACAGACAGGGAAAGTGACAGATAGACAGACAGGGAAAGAGATTGAGACAGACGGAGAAAGAGACGGAGACGGAGACGGAGAAAGAGACAGACAGTCAGAGACAGACAGACAAAGAGACAGACAGACAAAGAGAGAGAGAGAGACAGAGAGATATATACAGAGGGGGAGACAGACAGAGAAAGGGAGAGAAACAGAGAGACAGTTACTATCCCGGGCGTTAATACATTCTATTTATACATTCTGTCCTGGGAATGTTAATACATTCTATTTTGTTAACAACAGTTATTAACCCGGGCGAAGCCGGGAAGTACAGCTAGTATATATATATATATATATATATATTTTCTCTTGGGGGGGTGGGCAATTAGAATTTCTGCTACGGGGCATCATGATTTCTTTGTAACCCCCTGCAGATGAGACGCTTTTTATTAGATACTGGATTAGCATCCAAGTCTGTCTCTAGTTATGGAGTATTGAGCGATTGTCACCGTGTAGAGTGAAGTGCAGGCAAATAAAACACACAACACAATATATTATCTGTCATTTTTTTTCTTATTTTATTGGAATAGCAATAAGCAACATTGTAATAAAAATATTACCGGTCCTTTAATAAATTACAAAAGGGTCACAGTGACTCTAAGGTCCAGCGCCGATGGAGACCACAGAACTTGCTGCGGACATTGCGGACCTGATGAAAGCCACCGGACCCAAAGATCCAGAGGAAGGCGAAGAAACTCCCCGGAGACTTCTACCTCAGGGGGGAAAAAAATTCCTTTCTGACCCCATTTCTGGCGATCGGATATTTCCCTGGATCTCGTATGTCCTGCTGCATATTGCTGTATAACTGTAATTCAGGGGCGGACATAGGCAGGAGAAGCCCCAGAACATGATGGAGGCCCTGTGCAGTCCAATATTTCCTCATAATGCACGATTCCACCTGCGTTGGAGGGGGTAATGCATAGCTTTTCACCCAGTGGGGTACCGCCAATGGCAGCAGCCCGTGCCACCGCTAAGGGGCCCATGAGTCAGGGTCGCCTGGTGCTCACCCCACACCTCCCTCCAGGTCCCCCACCGAGGAGTGAACTTTCAATTGTATGAGTCCTAGCTGCCCAACCAGGTCGGCCCTGCTGGGTACTAGCTGCCCAACCAGTTTAGCCCTGCCGGGTTCTAGCTGTCCAACCAGTTTGGCCCTGCCGGATCTTAGCTGCCCAACCAGTGTGGCCCTGCTGGGTCCTAGCTGCCCAACCAGTTTGGCCCTGCCGGGTCCTAGCTGCCCAACCAGTTTGGCCCTGCCAGGTCTCAGCTGCCAAAACAGTTTGGCCCTGCCGGGTCCTAGCTGCCAAACCAAAGCTGGGGCCAAGCTGCCCTATGAGTTTGGCCCTGCCGGGTCCTAACTGCCCCACCAGTTTGGCTCTGCTGAGTCCTAGCTGCCCTACTAGTTTGACCCTGCCGGGTCCTAGCTGCCCTACCAGTTTGGCCATACCGGGTCCTGGCTGCCCTACCAGTTTGGCCTTGCTGGGTCCTAGCTGCCCCACCAGTTTGGCTCTGCTGAGTCCTAGCTGCCCTACCAGTTTGGCCCTACCGGGTCCTAGCTGCCCAATCAGTTTGGCCCTGCTGGGTCCTAGCTGCTCAACCAGTTTGGCCCTGCTGGGTCCTAGCTACCCAACCAGTTTGGCACTGCCGGGTCCTAGCTGCCCAACCAGTGAAGCCCTGCCAGGTCCTAGCTGCCCTATCAGTTTGGCCCTGCCAGGTCCCAGCTGCCCAACCAGTATGACCCTTCCAGGACCTAGCTGCCCTACCAGTTTGGCCCTGCCGGGTCCTAGCTACCACACCCACCACTGGGTCCTAGCTGCCCTACCAGTTTGGCCCTGCCGGGTCCTAACTGCCCAACCAGTTTGGCCCTGCCGGGTCCTAGCTGCCCTACCAATTTGGCCCTGCTGGGTCCTAGCTGCCCTACCAATTTGGCGCTGCTGGGTCCTAGCTGCCCTACCAGTTTGGCCCTGCCGGGTCCTAGCTGCCCTACCAGTTTGGCCCTGCTGGGTCCTAGCTGCCCTACCAGTTTGGCCCTGCCGGGTCCTAGCTTCCCTACCAGTTTGGCCCTACCGGGTCTTAGCTGGCCTACCAGTTTGGCCCTGCCGGCTCCTAGCTGCTCAACTGCTATGGGGCCCATGAGTCCGGGTCGCCTGGTGCCCACCCCCTACCTCCCTCCAGGTCCCCCACCGAGGAGTGCACTTTCAATTATATGAGTCCTAGCTGCCCAACCTAGTCGGCCCTGCTGGGTCCTAGCTGCCCAACGAGGTCGGCCCTGCCGGGTCCTAGCTGCCCAACCAGTTTGGCCCTGCCGGGTCCTAGCTGCCCAACCAGTTTGGCCCTGCCGGGTCCTAGCTGCCCAACCAGTTTGGCCCTTCCGGATCCTAGCTGCCCAAACAGTTTGGCACTGCCGGGTCCTAGCTGCCCAACCAGTTTGACCCTGTCGGGTCCTAGCTGCCCAACCAGTTTGGCCCTGTCGGGTCCTAGCTGCCCAACCAGTTTGGCCCTTCTGGATTCTAGCTGCCCAACCAGTTTGGCCCTGCCGAGTTCTAGCTACCCTACCAGTTTGGACCTGCCGGGTCCTAGCTGCCCAACCAGTTTGGCCTTGCCAGGTCAGAGCTGCCTACCAGTTTGGCCCTGCCGGGACCTAGCTGCCCAACCAGTCTGGTCCTGCCGGGTCCTGGCTGCCCAACCAGTTTGAACCTGCCAGGTCCTAGCTTCCCAACCACTTTGGCTCTGCCGGGTCGTAGCTGCCCAACCAGTTTGGCCCTACCGGGTCCTAGCTGCCCAACCAGTTTGGCCCTGCCGGGTCCTAGCTGCCCTACCAGTTTGGCCCTGCTGGGTCCTAGCTGCCCTACCAGTTTGGCCCTGCCGGGTCCTAGCTTCCCTACCAGTTTGGCCCTACCGGGTCTTAGCTGGCCTACCAGTTTGGCCCTGCCGGCTCCTAGCTGCTCAACTGCTATGGGGCCCATGAGTCCGGGTCGCCTGGTGCCCACCCCCTACCTCCCTCCAGGTCCCCCACCGAGGAGTGCACTTTCAATTATATGAGTCCTAGCTGCCCAACCTAGTCGGCCCTGCTGGGTCCTAGCTGCCCAACGAGGTCGGCCCTGCCGGGTCCTAGCTGCCCAACCAGTTTGGCCCTGCCGGGTCCTAGCTGCCCAACCAGTTTGGCCCTGCCGGGTCCTAGCTGCCCAACCAGTTTGGCCCTTCCGGATCCTAGCTGCCCAAACAGTTTGGCACTGCCGGGTCCTAGCTGCCCAACCAGTTTGACCCTGTCGGGTCCTAGCTGCCCAACCAGTTTGGCCCTGTCGGGTCCTAGCTGCCCAACCAGTTTGGCCCTTCTGGATTCTAGCTGCCCAACCAGTTTGGCCCTGCCGAGTTCTAGCTACCCTACCAGTTTGGACCTGCCGGGTCCTAGCTGCCCAACCAGTTTGGCCTTGCCAGGTCAGAGCTGCCTACCAGTTTGGCCCTGCCGGGACCTAGCTGCCCAACCAGTCTGGTCCTGCCGGGTCCTGGCTGCCCAACCAGTTTGAACCTGCCAGGTCCTAGCTTCCCAACCACTTTGGCTCTGCCGGGTCGTAGCTGCCCAACCAGTTTGGCCCTACCGGGTCCTAGCTGCCCAACCAGTTTGGCCCTGCCGGGTCCTAGCTGCCCTACCAGTTTGGCCCTGCTGGGTCCTAGCTGCCCTACCAGTTTGGCCCTGCCGGGTCCTAGCTTCCCTACCAGTTTGGCCCTACCGGGTCTTAGCTGGCCTACCAGTTTGGCCCTGCCGGCTCCTAGCTGCTCAACTGCTATGGGGCCCATGAGTCCGGGTCGCCTGGTGCCCACCCCCTACCTCCCTCCAGGTCCCCCACCGAGGAGTGCACTTTCAATTATATGAGTCCTAGCTGCCCAACCTAGTCGGCCCTGCTGGGTCCTAGCTGCCCAACGAGGTCGGCCCTGCCGGGTCCTAGCTGCCCAACCAGTTTGGCCCTGCCGGGTCCTAGCTGCCCAACCAGTTTGGCCCTGCCGGGTCCTAGCTGCCCAACCAGTTTGGCCCTTCCGGATCCTAGCTGCCCAAACAGTTTGGCACTGCCGGGTCCTAGCTGCCCAACCAGTTTGACCCTGTCGGGTCCTAGCTGCCCAACCAGTTTGGCCCTGTCGGGTCCTAGCTGCCCAACCAGTTTGGCCCTTCTGGATTCTAGCTGCCCAACCAGTTTGGCCCTGCCGAGTTCTAGCTACCCTACCAGTTTGGACCTGCCGGGTCCTAGCTGCCCAACCAGTTTGGCCTTGCCAGGTCAGAGCTGCCTACCAGTTTGGCCCTGCCGGGACCTAGCTGCCCAACCAGTCTGGTCCTGCCGGGTCCTGGCTGCCCAACCAGTTTGAACCTGCCAGGTCCTAGCTTCCCAACCACTTTGGCTCTGCCGGGTCGTAGCTGCCCAACCAGTTTGGCCCTGCCGGGTCCTAGCTGCCCAACCAGTTTGGCCCTGCCGGGTCCTAGCTGCCCAACCAGTTTGGCCCTTCCGGATCCTAGCTGCCCAAACAGTTTGGCACTGCCGGATCCTAGCTGCCCAACCAGTTTGACCCTGTTGGGTCCTAGCTGCCCAACCAGTTTGGCCCTGTCGGGTCCTAGCTGCCCAACCAGTTTGGCCCTTCTGGATCCTAGCTGCCCAACCAGTTTGGCCCTGCCGAGTTCTAGCTACCCTACCAGTTTGGACCTGCCGGGTCCTAGCTGCCCAACCAGTTTGGCCTTGCCAGGTCAGAGCTGCCTACCAGTTTGGCCCTGCCGGGACCTAGCTGCCCAACCAGTCTGGTCCTGCCGGGTCCTGGCTGCCCAACCAGTTTGAACCTGCCAGGTCCTAGCTTCCCAACCACTTTGGCTCTGCCGGGTCGTAGCTGCCCAACCAGTTTGGCCCTGCCGGGTCCTAGCTGCCCTACCAGTTTAGCCCTGCGGGGTCCTAGCTGCCCTACCAGTTTGGCACTGCCGGGTCCTAGCTGCCTAATCGGTGTGACCCTACCGGGTCCTAGCTGCCCTACCAGTTTGGCCCTGCCACGTCCCAGTTGCCTAAACAGTTTGGCCCTGCCGGGTCCTAGCTGCCAAACCCACCGCTGGGTCCTAGCTGCCCTACCGGTTTGGCCCTGCCAGGTCCTAGCTGCCCTATAAATTTGGCCCTGCCGGGTCCTAGCTGCCCTACCAGTTTGGCCCTGCCGGGTCCTAGTTGCCCAACCAGTTTGGCCCTGCCGGGTTCTAGCTGGCCAACCAGTTTGGCTCTGCCAGGTCCAAGCTGCCCAACCAGTTTGGCACTGCTGGGTCGTAGCTTCCCAACCAGTTTGGCACTGCCGGGTCCTAGCTGCCAAACCAGTTTGGCCCTGCCGGGTCCTAGCTGCCAAACCCACCGCTGGGTCCTAACTACCCTACCAGTTTGGCCTTGCCAGGTCCTAGCTGCCTACCAGTTTGGCCCTGCCGTGACCGAGCTGCCCAACCAGTCTGGTCCTGCCAGATTCTTGCTGCCCAACTAGTTTGAACCTGCCAGGTCCTAGCTTCCCAACCTTTTTGGCTCTGCCGGGTCCTAGCTGCCCTACCAGTTTAGCCCTGCCAGGTCCTAGCTGCACAACCAGTTTGGCTCTGCTGGGATCTAGCTGCCCAACCAGTTTAGCCCTGCTGAGTCCTAGCCCAACCAGTTTGGCACTGCCGGGTCCTAGCTGCCCAATCAGTTTAGCACTGCCGGGTCCTAGCTTCCCAATCAGTGTGGCCCTACCGGGTCCTAGCTGCCCTACCAGTTTGGCCCTGCCACGTCCCAGCTGCCTAAACAGTTTGGCCCTGCTGGGTCCTAGCTGCCCAACAAGTTTTGCCCTGCCACGTCCCAGCTGCCTAAACAGTTTGGCCCTGCCGTGTCCTAGCTGCCCAACCAGTTTGGCCCTGCCGGGTCCTAGCTGCCCTACCAGTTTGGCCCTGCCGGGTCCTAGCTGCCAAACCCACCGCTGGGTCCTAGCTGCCCTACCAGTTTGGCCCTGCCAGGTCCTAGCTGCCCTACCATTTTGGCCCTGCTGGGTCCTAGCTGCCCAATGAGGTCGGCCCTGCTGGGTCCTAGCTGCCCAACCAGGTCGGCCCTGCTGGGTCCTAGCTGCCCAACCAGTTTGGCCCTGCCGGTTCCTAGCTGCTCAACTAGTTTGGCCCTGCAGGGTCCTAGCTGCCCAAACTGTTTGGCCCTGCCTGGTCATGGCTGCCCAACCAGTTTGGCTCTGCCGGGTCCTAGCTGCCCAACCAGTTTGGCCCTGCCACCGCTATGGGGCCCATGTGTCCGGGTGGCCTGGTGCCCACCCCCCACCTCCCTCCAGGTTCCCCCCTGAGGAGTGCACTTTCAGTTGTATGAGTCCTAGCTGCCCAACCAGGTCTGCCCTGCTGGGTCCTAGCTGCCCAACCAGGTCGGCTCTGCTGGGTCCTAGCTGCCCAACCAGTTTGGCCCTGTCGCGTCCTAGCTACCCAACCAGTTTGGCCCTGCTGGATCTTAGCTGCCCAACAAGTTTGGCCCTGCCGGGTTTCTAGCTGCCCAACCAAGTCGGCCCTGGCAGGTCCTAGCTGCCCTACCAGTTTGGCCTTTCCAGGTCCTAGCTGCCTACCAGTTTTGCCCTGCCGGGACCTAGCTGCCCAACCAGTCTGGTCCTGCCGGACCCCAGCTGCCCAACCAGTTTGAACCTGCCACGTCCTAGCTTCCCAACCAGTTTGGCTCTGCCGGGTCCTAGCTGTCCATCCAGGTCGGCCCTGCTGGGTCATAGCTGCCCAACCAGGTCGGCCATGCTGGGTCCTAGCTGCCCAACCAGGTCGGCCCTGGCAGGTCCTAGCTGCTCAACCAGTTTGGCCCTGTCGGGTCCTAGCTGCCAAACCAGTTTGGCCCTGCCGGGTCCTAGCTGCCCAACAAGTTTGGCCCTGCCGGGTCCTAGCTGCCCTACCAGTTTGGCCCTGCCGGGTCCTAGCTGCCAAACACACCGCTGGGTCCTAGCTGCCCTACCAGTTTGGCCTTTCCAGGTCCTAGCTGCCTACCAGTTTGGCCCTGCCGGGACCTAGCTGCCCAACCAGTCTGGTCCTGCCGGACCCCAGCTGCCCAACCAGTTTGAACCTGCCACGTCCTAGCTTCCCAACCACTTTGGCTCTGTCGGGTCCTAGGTGCCCAACCAGTTTGGTCCTGCCGGGTCCTAGCTGCCCAACCAGTTTGGCCCTGCCGGGTCCTACCTGCCCTACCAGTTTGGCCCTGCTGGGTCCTAGCTGCCAAACCCACCGCTGGATCCTAACTACCCTACCAGTTTGGCCTTGCCAGGTCCTAGCTGCCTACCAGTTTGGCCCTGCCGTGACCTAGCTGCCCAACCAGTCTGGTCCTGCCGGATTCTTGCTGCCCAACCAGTTTGAACATGCCAGGTCCTAGCTTCCCAACCTTTTTGGTTCTGCCGGGTCCTAGCTGCCCAACCAGTTTGACCCTGCCATGTCCTAGCTGCCCTACCAGTTTAACCCTGCGGGGTCCTAGCTGCCCTACCAGTTTAGCCCTGCCAGGTCCTAGCTGCACAACCAGTTTGGCTCTGCCGGGTCCTAGCTGCCCAACCAGTTTGGCTCTGCCGGGATCTAGCTGCCCAACCAGTTTAGCCCTGCTGAGTCCTAGCCCAACCAGTTTGGCCCTGCCACGTCCCAGCTGCCTAAACAGTTTGGCCCTGCCGGGTCCTAGCTGCCCAACAAGTTTTGCCCTGCCACGTCCCAGCTGCCTAAACAGTTTGGCCCTGCCGTGTCCTAGCTGCCCAACCAGTTTGGCCCTGCCGGGTCCTAGCTGCCCTACCAGTTTGGCCCTGCCGGGTCCTAGCTGCCAAACCCGCCGCTGGGTGCTAGCTGCCCTACCAGTTTGGCCCTGCCAGGTCCTAGCTGCCCTACCATTTTGGCCCTGCTGGGTCCTAGCTGCCCAATGAGGTCGGCCCTGCTGGGTCCTAGCTGCCCAACCAGGTCGGCCCTGCTGGGTCCTAGCTGCCCAACCAGTTTGGCCCTGCCGGTTCCTAGCTGCTCAACTAGTTTGGCCCTGCAGGGTCCTAGCTGCCCAAACAGTTTGGCCCTGCTTGGTCATGGCTGCCCAACCAGTTTGGCTCTGCCGGGTCCTAGCTGCCCAACCAGTTTGGCCCTGCCACCGCTATGGGGCCCATGAGTCCGGGTCGCCTGGTGCCCACCCCCCACCTCCCTCCAGGTCCCCCCCTGAGGAGTGCACTTTCAGTTGTATGAGTCCTAGCTGCCCAACCAGGTCGGCCCTGCTGGGTCATAGCTGCCCAACCAGGTCGGCTCTGCTGGGTCCTAGCTGCCCAACCAGGTCGGCCCTGGCAGGTCCTAGCTGCCCAACCAGTTTGGCCCTGTCGCGTCCTAGCTGCCCAACCAGTTTGGCCCTGCCGGATCTTAGCTGCCCAACAAGTTTGGCCCTGCCGGGTTTCTAGCTGCCCAACCAAGTCGGCCCTGGCAGGTCCTAGCTGCCCTACCAGTTTGGCCTTTCCAGGTCCTAGCTGCCTACCAGTTTTGCCCTGCCGGGACCTAGCTGCCCAACCAGTCTGGTCCTGCCGGACCCCAGCTGCCCAACCAGTTTGAACCTGCCACGTCCTAGCTTCCCAACCAGTTTGGCTCTGCCGGGTCCTAGCTGTCCAACCAGGTCGGCCCTGCTGGGTCATAGCTGCCCAACCAGGTCGGCCATGCTGGGTCCTAGCTGCCCAACCAGGTCGGCCCTGGCAGGTCCTAGCTGCTCAACCAGTTTGGCCCTGTCGGGTCCTAGCTGCCAAACCAGTTTGGCCCTGCCGGGCCCTAGCTGCCCAACAAGTTTGGCCCTGCCGGGTCCTAGCTGCCCTACCAGTTTGGCCCTGCCGGGTCCTAGCTGCCAAACACACCGCTGGGTCCTAGCTGCCCTACCAGTTTGGCCTTTCCAGGTCCTAGCTGCCTACCAGTTTGGCCCTGCCGGGACCTAGCTGCCCAACCAGTCTGGTCCTGCCGGACCCCAGGTGCCCAACCAGTTTGAACCTGCCACGTCCTAGCTTCCCAACCACTTTGGCTCTGCCGGGTCCTAGGTGCCCAACCATTTTGGCCCTGTCGGGTCCTAGCTGCCCTACCAGTTTAGGCCTGCGGGGTCCTAGCTGCCCAACCAGTTTGGCACTGCCGGGTCCTAGCAGCCCAATCAGTGTGGCCCTACCGGGTCCTAGCTGCCCTACCAGTTTGGCCCTACCACGTCCCAACTGTCCAAACAGTTTGGCCCTGCCGGGTCCTAGCTGCCCAACCAGTTTGGCCCTGCCGGGTCCTAGCTGCTCTATCAGTTTGGCCCTGCCGGGTCCTAGCTGCCATACTCACCGCTGGGTCCTAGCTGCCCTACCAATTTGGCCCTGCCAGGTCCTAGCTGCCCTACCAGTTTTGCCCTGCCGGGTCCTAGCTGCCCAACCAGTTTTTCTCTGCCGGGTCCTAGCTGCCCAACCAGTTTGGCCTTTCCGGCCCCTAGCTTTCCTACCAGTTTGGCCCTACTGGGTCCTAGCTGCCCTACCAGTTTGGCTCTGCCGGGTCCTAGCTGCCCAACCAGTTTGGCCGTGCCACCTCTATGGGGCCCATGAGTCCGGGTCACCTGGTGCCCACCCCCCACCTCCCTCCAGGTCCCCCACCGAGGAGTGCACTTTCAGTTGTATGAGTCCTAGCTGCCCAACCAGGTCGGCCCTACTGGGTCCTAGCTGCCCAACCAGGTCGGCCCTGCTAGTTCCTAGCTGCCCAACCAGGTCGGCCCTGTCGGGTCCTAGCTGCCCAACCAGTTTGGCCCTGTCGGGTCCTAGCTGCCCAACCAGTTTGGCCCTGCCGGGTCCTAGCTGCCCAACCAGTTTGGCCCTGCCGGGTCCTAGCAGCCCAACCAGTTTGGCACTACCAGGTCCTAGGTGCCCAACCAGTTTGGCTCTGCCACCGCTATGGGGCCCATGACCTGGGTTGCCTGGTGCCCACCCCCCACCTCCCTCCAGGTCCCCCACCGAGGAGTGCACTTTCAGTTGTATGAGTCCTAGCTGCCCAACCAGGTCGGCCCTGCTAGGTCCTAGCTGCCCGACCAGGTCGGCCCTGTCGGGTCCTAGCTGCCCAACCAGTTTGGCCCTGTCGGGTCCTAGCTGCCCAACCAGTTTGGCCCTGCCGGGTCCTAGCTGCCCAACCAGTTTGGCCCTGCCGGGTCCTAGCAGCCCAACCAGTTTGGCACTGCCGGGTCGTAGCTGCCCAATCAGTTTGGCCGTGCCACCTCTATGGGGCCCATGAGCCTGAGTTGCCTGGTGCCCACCCCCCACTATCCTCCAGGTCCCCCACCGAGGAATGCACTTTCAATTGTATGAGTCCTAGCTGCCCAACCATGTCGGCCCTCCTGGGTCCTAGCTGCCCAATGAGGTCGGCCTTCCTGGGTCCTAGCTGCCCAATGAGGTCGGCCCTGCCTGGTCCTAGCTGCCCAACCAGTTTGGCTCTGCCGGGTCCTAGCTGCCCAACCAGTTTGGCCCTGCCACCGCTATGGGGCCCATGAGTCCGGGTCGCCTGGTGCCCACCTCCCTCCAGGTCCCCCACTGAGGAGTGCACTTTCAGTTGTATGAGTCCTAGCTGCCCAACCAGGTCGGCCCTGCTGGGTCATAGCTGACCAACCAGGTCGGCTCTGCTGGGTCCTAGCTGCCCAACCAGTTTTTCTCTGCCGGGTCCTAGCTGCCCAACCAGCTTGGCCTTGCCGGCTCCTAGCTTTCCTACCAGTTTGGCCCTACTGGGTCCTTGCTGCCCTACCAGTTTGGCTCTGCCGGGTCCTAGCTGCCCAACCAGTTTGGCCGTGCCACCTCTATGGGGCCCATGAGTCCGGGTCACCTGGTGCCCACCCCCCACCTCCCTCCAGGTCCCCCACCGAGGAGTGCACTTTCAGTTGTATGAGTCCTAGCTGCCCAACCAGGTCGGCCCTACTGGGTCCTAGCTGCCCAACCAGGTCGGCCCTGCTAGGTCCTAGCTGCCCAACCAGGTCGGCCCTGTCGGGTCCTAGCTACCCAACCAGTTTGGCCTGTCGGGTCCTAGCTGCCCAACCAGTTTGGCCCTGCCGAGTCCTAGCTGCCCTACCAGTTTGGCCCTGCTGGGTCCTAGCAGCCCAACCAGTTTGGCCCTTCCGGGTCCTAGCTGCCCAACCAGTTTGGCACTGCCGGGTCCTAGCTGCCCTACCAGTTTGGCCCTGTCGGGTCCTAGCTTCCAAACCCACCACTGGGTCCTAGCTGCCCAACCAGTTTGGCCCTGCCGGGTCCTAGCTGCCCAACCAGTTTGGCCCTGCTGGGTCCTAGCTGCCCATCCAGACCAGCCCTGCTGGGTCCCAGCTACCGAACCAGTCCGGACAAATTCATGAATGAATTTATCGTCTTTTCCCCCCACCCCCCAGCTATGTAATGTGTGAACAGGCCCCCGAAACTGAGGAACGCGATACTTACATGGACTTGTCACCTTCATGCCGTCAGGGTCTGAAAACACAAATAGATACTGGTTTAGAACTTTGTATATTCTATTGTAATTGTGATGTCACGGAATGTTGGTCATGTCATGTGACATGTGATGTCATCAGAATGGTCACTGCTGTTATGGATCAAGTTTATATCAAGGAAGAGTTAATTTAATAAATAGGTAAAACCCCTGCCTCATTTTAAAATCATGAGATGCACATTTAAAGGGACCCTTCTATTAATCCATTTTATCTAGTTCCCTATTTACTAAAGGAAAACTCAAATTGCTGTTCCTGACCATAGTAAATGAAAACTCAAAGGTCATCCACTGATTCAACAGAATCAAAAGAGCTGACAGCAGAGAGTAATAGCATTTGCAGCTTGATTTAACTTACAAAATACTATCATTTATTCACATAAAATGGCAAAACTACGCAAAAATAGAGCCACGTGGAGTTGTCTCCTCCCGTCTGTGTATTATAACTGTTTGTATATATTGATATGTGTGTGTGCATATGTACATACACATGGATGTAGTGGAGGGTGGGTTCCATAGTGGGGAGTCAGTGTAATTAGCAGCTCATGTTCTGGAAGTCCCCACAAACCTCTATTACATAGCCACTCTCCTATTATAGGGGCCGTAATACCGCCTTTGTCCTGTAGGGGCCGCTACTTCCCACAGAAATAACAACTGATTACAATACGTTTTAGCTGCCATCCCCCTATAAGAGCCGCCTACCTGCACTCATCCCCTTCCGGCTATCAGGTCCTAGTGGCACAATATGACTCTGGTGCAGAACTTTGTACATTTTACACCCATTGTGATGTCATCTAATGTGTATGATGTCATGTGCCCTGTGATGTCATCATAACTGCCTAATACTAATACATTTACCTGTTGTAGACAAGTACTACATCCAAGATAGTGTACGTGTGCTATAAGTGGATCACCGGATTTGATTGTGTCAAATTCCTTTAAAGTTGTTTTGTTTTTGGTTTTTTTTTTAGAAATCAATGAATACAATGGTGGAGGAATATGGGAGTACATTATACTATATGGAGGACTGTGGGGGTACATTATAATATATGGAGGACTATGGGGGTGCATCATAATTTAAGGAGGACTATGGAGGTGCAATATTATATATGAAAGACTATGGGAGGTGAATTATAATTTATGTAGGACTATGAGGGTGCATTATAATATATGGAGGACTATGGGGTAAATTATATTATACAGAGGACTTTTGAGGGTGCATTATAATATATGGAGGACTATAGGGGTGCACTATACTATATGGAGAACCATAGGGGTGCACTATAATATATGGAGGACTATGGAGGTGCATTATAATATATGGAGGACTATGGAAGTGCACTATAATATATGGAAGACTATGGAGGTGCATTATAATATATGGAGGACTATGGGGGGTGCATTATACTATATAATAGATACCAAACGTATAGTTTTTCTTTTATTTAATTGGTGAAAAATAATTCAAAAGATAGTAAAAAAAAAAAAAATAAAAAAAAACCTTCTGGCACCATTTTTTTTACTCCCGTAGCGTTTTCGGGATCTGAAGCGGTGTGAGGGTTTATTTTTTGGTTTACTTTTTTGGGTCCTGTGCTGGCGTTCTTCCTGATACCGTTTTTGGGTAGATGTGATGTTTTGATCGTCTCTTATTGCATTTTATTATAATGTTGCGGTGGCCAAAAAACCCTATAATTTTGGCATTTGGATTCTTGTTTCTGTTGTGCTGATCCCCGATTGGATTAATTGATTTATATTTTGATAGATCGCACATTTCTGAATGCAGCGATACTAAATATGTGCATTTTTTGTTTTGTTTTAGTTTAATATCTGAACTTTTATGGGTTTTTTTTATTTTTTTTAAAAAACTTTGTTTTTCACTTTATACTGTATTTAATGGTCCGATTAGGGGACTTGAAGCTGCAATTGTCCGATCACTTGTGCTGTATAGAGCAATATCAGCATCAGCCCCGCTCTGTATAGCAGAAATCACAGTCTCCTATGAATGTCGCTCGCAGCCGACGTTCACAAGAAGTTTCTTCATGACAGACACACGGGTCATCAGCAACCCATCGGCACCCACCAATCACGTCATGGGGCCACTGATGGGTGCAGGGAATAACGAGTTCCCTGCCGGAGCATGTTAAATCCCACTGTCAGAGATTGACCGCGGGATTTAACTAGTTAACAGCCAGAGGAGGGTATCCAATCTTCCCACAGCTGTTAGAGGCACATGAGGGCTGATCAGATGAGCCGACATGTGCAGGGAAAGATGTGAGCTCAGCGTGTGAGCCCACATCAAATGCAGGGACACAGCCTTACCAGTACGTCCAAGGTCAGGAAGGGGTTAAGGGGTACTTTGCACGTTGCGACATCGCTACTGCGATATCATCCGGGTCAAATCGAAAGTGACGCACATTCGCCGCCTGTAACGACGTCGCAACATGTAAAGCCTAGGAGAGAAGATGAACGAGCGTGAAACAGTCAAAAATCGGTGATCTGTGTCACGTCGTTCATTTTCATAATGTCGGTGCGTCCGCAGGTACCATGTTTTTTGTCGTTCCTGCAGCTCCACACATCACTGTGTGTGAAGCCGCAGGAGCGACAAACATCTCCTTACCTGCACCCGCCATCCACTGGCTATGTGGAAGGGAGAAGGTTGGCGGGATGTTTACATCCCGCTCATCTCCGCCTCTCCGCTTCTATTGGCCGCCTGCCGTGTGACGTCGCTGTGACGGTGCACAACCTGCCCCTTTAGGAAGGAGGCGGGTCGCCGGCCAGAGCGACGTCGCAGGGCAGGTAAGTGCGTGTGAAGCTGCCGTAGCGATAATGTTCGCTATGGCAGCTATCACAAGAGATCGCATCTGCGACGGGGGCGGGGACTATCGCGCTCGGCATCGCTACAATCGGCTAGCGATGTCGCAGCGTGCAAAGTACCCGTAAGACTTGTGGGACATTTATCTCTAGTTTTAGGTAAAATTTATGCAGAAATATGGAATATTCTGACGGATTCACCACATCTCAAGAGATAATTAGATAGATATATAGATGGTAGTTTGATAGATAGAAAGATAGATAGATATTAAATTACATAAAAGTTTGGACACACCTTCTCATTCTATGAGTTTTCTTTATTTTCATGACTCAAAATAATGGCATCAAAACTATGAATGAAAACATGTGGAATGAAATACTTAAAAAAGTGTGAAACAACTGAAAATATGTCTTATATTCTAGGTTCTTCAATGTAGTCACCTTTTGCTTTCATTACTACTTTGCACACACTTGGCATTCTCTTGATGAGCTTCAAGAGGTAGTCACCGGAAATGGTTTTCCAACAGTCTTGAAGGAGTTCACAGAGATACTTAGCACTTGTTGGTCCTTTTGCCTTCACTCTGTGGTCCAGCTCACTCCTAACCATCTCGATTGGGTTCAGGTCTGGTGACTGTGGAGACCAGGTCATCTGGCGTAGCACCCCATCACTCTCCTTCTTAGTCAAATAGCCCTTACACAGCCTGGAGGTGTTTTTGGGGTCATTGTCCTGTTGAAAAATAAATAATGGTCCAACTAAATGCAAACCGGATGGAATAGCATGCCGCTGCAAGATGCTGTGGTAGGCAAGCTGGTTCTGTATGCCTTAAATTTTGAATAAATCCCCAACTGTGTCACCAGCGAAGCACCCCCACACCGTCACACCTCCTCCTCCATGCTTCACGGTGGGAACCAGCCATGTAGAGTCCATCCGTTCACCTTTTCTTCAAAGAAACAGTGGTTGGATCAAAAGATCTCAAACTTGGACTCATCAGACCAAAGCACAGATTTCCACTGGTCTAATGTCCATTCCTTGTGTTCTTTAGCCCAAACAAGTCTCTTCTGCTTCTTGCCTGTCCTTAGCAGTGGTTTCCTACCATCTATTTTACCATGAAGGCCTGCTGCACAAAGTCTCCTCTTAGCAGTTGTTCTAGAGATGAGAAGGTGTGTCCAAATTTTGGTCTGTCATATATATATATATATATATATATATATATATATATATATATATATATGATAGATAGATAGATAGATAGATACAGTAGATAGATAGATAGATGGATAGATAGATAGATACAGTAGATAGATAGATAGATAGATGGATAGATATATGATAGATAGAAAGATAGATACAGTAGATAGATAGTTATAATGAAGAAAAGAGAGGACTGGCAGCACTTACCATAATGCCATAACGTGAAGATATAAACTACTAGAAAAAGTTTTTAGAGGTGTTTAGAATATTAAAATGGCCATTGTAATACCCAGGGCCGCCACTAAGAATTTCAGGACCCATACTGGCAAAATTTTGGGGCCCCCTTGAGACTCCTCTGTGTGGAGGCCAATACTGTTTGTAGGAGGCTGTGTGGGAGTCTCCTGCCATGCGTAGGAGGCTGTTTGGGGGCCTCCTGCTGTGCGTAAGGAGGCTGTGTGGGGGTCTGCTGCCGTGCATAGCAGGCTGTATGGGGCCCTCCTGCCATGCATAGGAGGCTGTGTGGGGGTCTCCTGCCATGCGTAGAAGGCTATGTGGGGACCTTCTGCCGTACATAGGAGGCTGTGTGGGGGCCTCCTGCTGTACATAGGAGGCTGTGTGGGGGCCTTCTGCCATGCGTAAGAGGCTGTATGGAGGCCTCCTCCTGTGTGTGGAGGGCTGTGTGGGGGCCTCCTGCCATTCATAGGAGGCTGTGTTGGGTCCTCTGCTGTGTGTAGGAGGCTGTATGGAGGCGCCTACTGTGCGTAGGAGGCTGTGTGGAGGTCCCTGCTGTGCATAGGAGGTTGTGTAGAGGCCCCTGCTGTGTGTAGGAGGCTGTGTGGAGGCTCCTGCTGTGTGTAGGAGTTTGTGTGGAGGTCCCTGTTGTGCGAAGTAGGCTGTGTGGAGGTCTCCTGCCATGCGTAGGAGGCTGTGTGGTGGTCTCCTGCCATACATAGGAGGCTGTGTGGGTAGGAGGCTGTGTGGGGGTCTCCTGCTGTGCGTAGGAGGCTGTCTGGGGGCCTCCTGCTGATTGTCGAGGGCTGTGTGGGGGCCTCCTGCCGTTTATAGGAGGCTGTGTGGAGGCCTTATCCGTGCATTGGACGCTGTATGGGGCCTCCTGCCGTGCGAAGGAGGCTGTGTGGTGGCCTCCTGCTGCGTGCGGGGGCCTCCTACCGGTATTTGCATATAGTTGTAGTGTGGCCCCTAGAGTTAACTCCTCCTGTGCACCCCAGACAACGCAGTCCAACCCTCTATATATCTATTTATATAGTATATATCTATGTGTGTGTCATGTATATGGTGTAGTTTATGCAGGGGCACAATAACAGGGCCTGTGAGTGATGGTGGCCATTGCTATTTCCTCAGATGCATGGTTGAACCTGTTCCACACTTGCTCTGCAGCTGTGGACCCCTGATAGGCGTAATTACATCAAGGGGAACCCTGTGACGTGATGCCAGTGTGCCCTGCAGCTGTGGCCAGAGTGGGTGCAGAGCATGTGTAGGGGTTTTTACATATACAGTGTATATATTTATTTTATCCCTTACATATGCCCTGTACCTGTTACAGATAGTGTGTAATGTGTATGAAATGTGTAAAACATCACTGCTCTAGAGATCTACTTGAAGGAATGGGCCAACATACCACCAACAGTGTGTGCCAACTTTATGGAGACTTACAGAAAACGTTTGATCTCTGTCATTGCCAACAAAGGATATATAACAAAATATTTTGATGAACTTTTGTTGACCGAATACTTATTTTCCACCATAATTTGCAAAAAAAAAAAATCTTGCCAAATCAGAGAATGTGATTTTCTGGATTTGTTTTCTCATTTTGTCTCTCATAGTTGTGGTCTACCTATGATGTCAATTACAGTGGGAGAACTTGCATAATTGGTGGCTGCCTAAATACTTTTTCCCCACTGTATACAGCATCCCCCCATCCTCATGTTGTGTATGTGATGCTGCACCTCAGTCTGCTCAGGTCAGTGGAGCTGAGAGGCAGCGACACATACACAGCACCCCCACCCCCCATCCTTATGGTGTGTATGTGGTACTGCACCTCAGTCTGCTCAGGTCAGTGGAGCTGAGATGCAGCAAAACATACACAGCGCCCCCATCCTCATGTTGTGTATGTGGTACTGCACCTCAGTCTGCTCAGGTCAGTGGAGCTGAGAGGCAGTGACATATACATAGCTCCCCGCATCCTCATGGTGTGTATGTGATTCTGCACCTCAGTCTGCTCAGGTCAGTGGAGCTGAAAGGCAATGACAAATACACAGCGCCCCCTGTCCTCATGTTGTGTATGTGGCACTGCTCCTCAGTCTGCTCAGGTAAGTGGAGCTGAGAGGCAGTGACACATACACAGCGTCACCCATCCTCATACTGTGTATGTGGTACTGCACCTCAGTATACTCAGGTCAGTGGAGCTCAGAGGCAGCGACACATACACAGCAACCCCTGTTCTCATGGTGTGTATGTGATGCTTAACCTCAGTCTGGTCAGGGCACTGGAGCTGAGAGGCAGTGACACATACACAGCACCCCCCCATCCTCATGGTGTGTATGTGGTACTGAACCTCAGTCTGCTCAGGGCAGTGGAGCTGAGAGGCAGCGGCATATACACAGCGCCCCCCGTCCTCATGGTGTCTATGTGATACTGCACCCCAGTCTGCTCTGGGTAGTAGAGCTGAGAGGCAATGACACATACACAGCATCCCCCGTCCTCATGTTGTGTATGTGATGCTGCACCTCAGTCTGCTCAGGTCAGTGGAGCTGAGAGGCAGTGACACATACACAGTGTCCCCCATCCTCATGTTGTGTATATTGTACTGCACCTCAGTATACTCAGGTCAGTGGACCTCAAAGGCAGTGACACATACACAGCACCCCCACCCCCACCCCGTCCTCATGGTGTGTATGTGGTACTGCACCTCCATCTGCTCAGGTCAGTGGAGCTGAGAGGCAATGACACACAGCGCCCCCTGTCCTCGTGTTGTATATGTGGTATTGCACCTCAGTCTGCTCAGGGCATTGGAGCTGAGAGGCAGGGACACATACACAGTGTCTCCCATCCTCATGTTGTGTATGTGGTCCTGCACCTCAGTCTGCTCAGGGCAGTGGAGCTGAGAGGCAGTGACATATACACAGCAGCCCCTGTGCTCATATTGTGTGTGGTACTGAACCTCAGTCTGCTCAGGTCAGAGGATCTGAGAGGCAGTGACACATATACAGTGTCCCCATCCTCATTGTATGCTTGTGATGCTGCACCTCAGTCTGCTCAGGGAAGTAGAGCTGAGAGGCAATGACACATACACAGCATCCCCCATCCTCATGTTGTGTATGTGATGCTGCACCTCAGTCTGCTCAGGTCAGTGGAGCTGAGAGGCAGCGACACATACACAGAACCCCCACCCCCCCCATCCTCATGGTGTGTATGTAGTACTGCACCTCAGTCTGCTCAGGTCAGTGGAGCTGAGAGGCAGTGACATATACACAGCTCCCCGCATCCTCATGGTGTGTATGTGATTCTGCACCTCAGTTTGCTCAGGTCAGTGGAGCTGAAAGGCAATGACAAATACACAGCGCCCCCTGTCCTCATGTTGTGTATGTGGCACTGCTCCTCAGTCTGCTCAGGGAATTGGAGCTGAGAGGCAGTGACACACGCACAGTGTCTCCCATCCTCATGTTGTGTATGTGGTCCTGCACCTCAGTCTGCTCAGTGCAGTGGAGCTGAGAGGCAGTGACACATACACAGCATCCCCATCCTCATGGTATGTATGTGATGCTGCACCTCAGTCTACTCAGGGCAGTAGATAATCAAAAAACTCCGGCACTCCTTTGTGATGAAAGAAATTTTGGTTCTTTATTGCATATCCATTAATTAAACACAACGTTTCGGCTAATGCCTTCTTCATAGACTGGAAATTTCAATAAAAGTAAAAAAATATACGTCAGTACCATAAACATATATATATTCTCATACATATATACAAATCGTTAATCCCATGTAACATCAAATTTGAAAAAAAGGGAAGGTTTATTTTATCTAATAGATGAGAAAAGCTCTATTTAAAGAAGAACCTCAATTGTACTTGTGTACAGTATATCTAAGGAAAAAACAAGAAAGCAACCAAATATAACAATGGAAAGATGGGTTCAAAATCAAAGTCTAAAAGTGACAAGTGGTATACAACATACCTAATGAGAGCTCACAATATTCTATGGCTCCATATATGAGAACATTCAATATTTGATAGTATAAGCAGAGGTTGATCTATGGGACAAATAATAAGGTTTTAAAGATTGAGAACCACATCTATATAAACAGATCAATCATTATATAAATATTACCTCAATGAGGGGAAAAAGAGAAGATGACTGCTATATCCCAGTGGGGCAAAATGGAAAAATCGCTATATACAGGGAAAAGGAAAAGGAAATTGTTAGAACATCTCACCAAAGTGAGGAACAAGAACCACAAGATGAAGTCACAAAGTTAAAGTCCCATAGACGCATACCAAAGGTGAAGACAGACGCAGTGCATTACCTGTGCAGCCGGTGGTCAGCGGTGAATGAGGAACCATGTAACCGCGAGAGAGGTTTATATGTGAAAAGGGGGCGGGTCATAATAATCATTTCCTGTATCGTGGAACGCACGATGAGACGCACGCCACGCGTGCGCAGAAGAATCCGGAAGTGCGCGCATGCGCAGACGTGGTAATTATTCCTGTATTGTGGAACGCAAAGTGAGACGCACGCCACGCGTGCGCAGAAGAATCAGGAAGTGCGCGCATGCGCAGAAGCGTTTTTGTGATTACAAGCGTTCAGACACCTTGAGACTCCAGACGAGACGCTATTAAGTGCGTGTCTGTAAGAAAACAAGAGAAACGGCAGGATGTAATATAAAGACCAGAAGAACATATAAAAGGACTGGTATCTACTAATATAGAATATAAAATTACGTGCAATACAATATACATAACATATGCATATGTCAGGGAGCACAAGCAAATGGGCCCATGCACCAACCCGACCCCTACAGAGATTTTACTCCAATATTTAACTCCAATATTTATTATCATGCATGAGTCCACTTGCGTGTGCGCCCCGATTCCTCCAAAAATAACACTTTGAAAAAATCATAGGTAAATAGAAACATCAGGCAGAACGGACCTCATACCTCCTAGTCAGTAATTCTCATATTCCCTGTTGAGACCGTGAGGGGAGAGGGTATTAAGCATATGGATCCAAAAGGATTCCCTTTCTTTTAATTTTTTAACCCTGTCCCCCCCGCGTCTCAGCATGGGAAAGTGCTCCAAAACTTGATACCTCAATTGTGAAATTGAATGTCCACACTGAATAAAATGAAATGGAATAGGCAACATAGTCAACTTGCACCTGATAGTGGACTTATGTTTTCCTATACGGTCTCGGATATGTTGGGTAGTCTCACCAACATACCCGAGACCGCATGGACATTTAATTAAATAGACAACATATGAAGTGTCACAAGTATAAAATTCTTTAATGTGGAAAACTTTGCCAGTACAGGAGTGTGTGAATTGGCTGCCTTTTATAATATTGGAACAGTGGGGACAGTGGAGACAAGGAAAATTCCCCTGTTTAGGAGTAGCTAGAAATGTCTGACGGGACTTGGGGGCCGTAGACCCTATATCAGCCCTAACCAATAAGTCGCGAAGATTGGAGGAGCGTTTATAGCTGAATAAAGGTAAGGAGGAAAACTCTGGTATCTGAGGATATGATCTTGATAAAACTTGCCAATGTTTTAATATGATTTTCTTAATAATAGAGTGAAAGGGGTGAAATGTATTCACAAAGGAAATAAATGGACCATCTCTTTTGGACTTATGAGTAGTTTGTAGACTCTGGTGTAAGGCAGAATTAACAACCGGTAAAGGATAACCACGTTGTAGAAATTTATGTGTCATCTCATCATGCCTGATCTGACGTTGAACCTGCGATGTAACTATCCTAGATACTCTCTTATACTGAGAAACAGGTAAAGAATTTTTAAGGTGGCGTGGATGGCTGCTCGTGTAATAGAGCAGACTATTATGATCAGTAGGTTTTGTATACAAATCGGATGTGACAATGCCCCTGGAATCAATATGTATAATAGTATCTAGAAAGTTAATAGTAGAAAGATCAATATGCTGAGTAAAGGATAGACCTTGTACTCGTGTATTAAGATACTCAAAAAAGTCATTGAACTCTATCTGAGAACCTGTGAAGATACTGAAAATATCATCTATGTATCGTTTATACATGAGGACATGATCTCGGAATGAAGGGTGAGTGTGAACAAACATGGACTCAAAATGCGTCATATAGATATTTGTGTACGGTGGCGCAACATTTGAGCCCATGGCTGTGCCTTTTTTCTGGAAGTAAAATTGATCACGGAACAGGAAATAATTTTTGGTAAGCACTATATTCAATAGATCTACACAAAATCCCTTCTGTATCGGAGAGAATTCACTATAGTGATCAAGAAACCAAGTAACAGCTTCCATGCCTAATACATGATCAATAGATGTATATAAAGAGTTCACATCAAGAGTAACAAGAAAAGAATTGGAAGGAAGAGGCCCCAAAGAGCGTAATTGATGTAGGAAGTCACCTGTATCACGAAGGTATGAAGGAGTCTTAGTCACTAAAGGTGACAAAATGTGATCAAGAGTTATAGCCAAAGGAGATAACAGGGAATCAATAGACGCCACAATGGGACGTCCAGGTGGATACCACAGATTTTTATGCACCTTAGGTAAGGTGTAAAGAACAGGCACAACCGGACTAATCTTATTAAGATAAGTGGCTAATTTGGCGTCTATAACGCCTAAAGATGAGTAGTGATGGATCTTCTCCAAAATAATTTGTTTGATGTCATTAGTAGGATCACGGGGAATAGGCAAATATGTGGATGTATCTGCCAATTGTGACATAATTTCAGAAATGTAATAGTTTTTTTCCATCACTACTAGGGCTCCGCCCTTATCGGCCGGTTTGATTATGATAGAGGTATTGTTCCGAAGAGACGTTAAGGCCTGGGTTTCACCTGGAGTAAGATTGTTTTTAATATGTAAATCACCATTTTTAACAGTGTTAATGAAATTGTCAATATCCGACTTGACAAGAGAGACAAAAGTCTCTGCGGGGTGGTAAGTCTTAGGTGGCATGAAACTGCTTGGCATAGTGAGATTAAGATCACTAAAGGAGAATTTTTTGATATCACGAGTATCCGAAAGTGCAATATCACGATCAGAGGGAAGCTGACCAAAGTGTACCTTAAGTCTTACCGACCTATAAAATTTGTTTATTTCCTGTTCCAATTTGAATGTATCAAGATGAGGAGTCGGACAAAAGGTTAAACCTTTTTATAAGACCTGTGATTCGAGGGGGGACAAGGTATAGGAGGAAATATTGAAAATGAGGTCCGTCCTACCTGGGATCTCGTTGTTATGCGTTCTCCCGGATGTGGCTCTCCTCGGCCCCCTCCTCGTCTTCTTTGATTGTAGGTGCGACGTGGTCCTAAAAAAGAACTGCCATGGGACTCAATTTCACTACCAGAACTGGCAGAGGATGAAAATTCAGATCTGACTGGAAATCGTCTACGTGGAAATGTTTCACCACACCGCCATCTGTATACCTGTCCACGTTTATAATCTTCCTCATCTCTTGTAAATTTATTACGTTTACGTTCCTGCAAGGATTTCTTATATTCCAAAATGGTGGATTCCATTTTAGTTTTCATATTATTTAATTCAGTTGAGGAAAAAATATTCGAGAGTTGTCCCTCAATTGTAGATATCTGTCGAGAGATGGTATCGAGCTCCTTATGTAAAAAATCGATAGTTAGAGTCATAAGATCGTATGAACATTTGTTCAGGATCTGTTCGAATGTTGTACAAAAATCGGAATTATCAGAGAATAACGTGGGACGTAATGAAACGCGTAAACCGCGTGGTATCCGTTTTACCTTGTAATATTCTGCCAAAGTGATAAGATGGAGTTCAAGGGCTGTCTGCCGCTTCAGCTCACGTTCGTATTCTTTCGTTCTAGATTCTTCACTAGGTGTGAATAAAAATTGACCCGTAGAGGTCACTCTCGAGTGAATAGTGGAAGTTTGTTTATCATTGTAAGAAAATACATTAGAGGCCATTGGTGAAAACGATTGGTACTTCAGGAGCACAGATCAAAAATTCAATTAGTATGAAAAAACCGTGATGGTCTGGCTCACTGCTTAGGTGGTGCTCAGGAGAACTTTACAAATAGATAATCAAAAAACTCCGGCACTCATTTGTGATGAAAGAAATTTTGGTTCTTTATTGCATATCCATTAATTAAACACAACGTTTCGGCTAATGCCTTCTTCATAGACTGGAAATTTCAATAAAAGTAAAAAAATATACGTCAGTACCATAAACATATATATATTCTCATACATATATACAAATCGTTAATCCCATGTAACATCAAATTTGAAAAAAAGGGAAGGTTTATTTTACCTAATAGATGAGAAAAGCTCTATTTAAAGAAGAACCTCAATTGTACTTGTGTACAGTATATCTAAGGAAAAAACAAGAAAGCAACCAAATATAACAATGGAAAGATGGGTTCAAAATCAAAGTCTAAAAGTGACAAGTGGTATACAACATACCTAATGAGAGCTCACAGTATTCTATGGCTCCATATATGAGAACATTCAATATTTGATAGTATAAGCAGAGGTTGATCTATGGGACAAATAATAAGGTTTTAAAGATTGAGAACCACATCTATATAAACAGATCAATCATTATATAAATATTACCTCAATGAGGGGAAAAAGAGAAGATGACTGCTATATCCCAGTGGGGCAAAATGGAAAAATCGCTATATACAGGGAAAAGGAAAAGGAAATTGTTAGAACATCTCACCAAAGTGAGGAACAAGAACCACAAGATGAAGTCACAAAGTTAAAGTCCCATAGACGCATACCAAAGGTGAAGACAGACGCAGTGCATTACCTGTGCAGCCGGTGGTCAGCGGTGAATGAGGAACCATGTAACCGCGAGAGAGGTTTATATGTGAAAAGGGGGCGGGTCATAATAATCATTTCCTGTATCGTGGAACGCACGATGAGACGCACGCCACGCGTGTGCAGAAGAATCCGGAAGTGCGCGCATGCGCAGACGTGGTAATTATTCCTGTATTGTGGAACGCAAAGTGAGACGCACGCCACGCGTGCGCAGAAGAATCAGGAAGTGCGCGCATGCTGCTGAAGCGGCAGACAGCCCTTGAACTCCATCTTATCACTTTGGCAGAATATTACAAGGTAAAACGGATACCACGCGGTTTACGCGTTTGATAATTCCGATTTTTGTACAACATTCGAACAGATCCTGAACAAATGTTCATACGATCTTATGACTCTAACTATCGATTTTTTACATAAGGAGCTCGATACCATCTCTCGACAGATATCTACAATTGAGGGACAACTCTCGAATATTTTTTCCTCAACTGAATTAAATAATATGAAAACTAAAATGGAATCCACCATTTTGGAATATAAGAAGTCCTTGCAGGAACGTAAACGTAATAAATTTACAAGAGATGAGGAAGATTATAAACGTGGACAGGTATACAGATGGCGGTGTGGCGAAACATTTCCACGTAGACGATTTCCAGTCAGATCTGAATTTTCATCCTCTGCCAGTTCTGGTAGTGAAATTGAGTCCCATGGCAGTTCTTTTTTAGGACCACGTCGCACCTACAATCAAAGAAGACGAGGAGGGGGCCGAGGAGAGCCACATCCGGGAGAACGCATAACAACGAGATCCCAGGTAGGACGGACCTCATTTTCAATATTTCCTCCTATACCTTGTCCCCCCTCGAATCACAGGTCTTACAAAAAGGTTTAACCTTTTGTCCGACTCCTCATCTTGATACATTCAAATTGGAACAGGAACCAAACAAATTTTATAGGTCGGTAAGACTTAAGGTACACTTTGGTCAGCTTCCCTCTGATCGTGATATTGCACTTTCGGATACTCGTGATATCAAAAAATTCTCCTTTAGTGATCTTAATCTCACTATGCCAAGCAGTTTCATGCCACCTAAGACTTACCACCGCGTAGAGACTTTTGTCTCTCTTGTCAAATCGGATATTGACAATTTCATTAACACTGTTAAAAATGGTGATTTACATATTAAAAACAATCTTACTCCAGGTGAAGCCCAGGCCTTAAAGTCTCTTCGGAACAATACCTCTATCATAATCAAACCGGCCGATAAGGGCGGAGCCCTAGTAGTGATGGATAAAAACTATTACATTTCTGAAATTATGTCACAATTGGCAGATACATCCACATATTTGCCTATTCCCCGTGATCCTACTAATGACATCAAACAAATTATTTTGGAGAAGATCCATCACTACTCATCTTTAGGCGTTATAGACGCCAAATTAGCCACTTATCTTAATAAGATTAGTCCGGTTGTGCCTGTTCTTTACACCTTACCTAAGGTGCATAAAAATCTGTGGTATCCACCTGGACGTCCCATTGTGGCGTCTATTGATTCCCTGTTATCTCCTTTGGCTATAACTCTTGATCACATTTTGTCACCTTTAGTGACTAAGACTCCTTCATACCTTCGTGATACAGGTGACTTCCTACATCAATTACGCTCTTTGGGGCCTCTTCCTTCCAATTCTTTTCTTGTTACTCTTGATGTGAACTCTTTATATACATCTATTGATCATGTATTAGGCATGGAAGCTGTTACTTGGTTTCTTGATCACTATAGTGAATTCTCTCCGATACAGAAGGGATTTTGTGTAGATCTATTGAATATAGTGCTTACCAAAAATTATTTCCTGTTCCGTGATCAATTTTACTTCCAGAAAAAAGGCACAGCCATGGGCTCAAATGTTGCGCCACCGTACGCGAATATCTATATGACGCATTTTGAGTCCATGTTTGTTCACACTCACCCTTCATTCCGAGATCATGTCCTCATGTATAAACGATACATAGATGATATTTTCATTATCTTCACAGGTTCTCAGATAGAGTTCAATGACTTTTTTGAGTATCTTAATACACGAGTACAAGGTCTATCCTTTACTCAGCATATTGATCTTTCTACTATTAACTTTCTAGATACTCTTATACATATTGGTTCCAGGGGCATTGTCACATCTGATTTGTATACAAAACCTACTGATCGTAATAGTCTGCTCTATTACACGAGCAGCCATCCACGCCACCTTAAAAATTCTTTACCTGTTTCTCAGTATAAGAGAGTATCTAGGATAGTTACATCGCAGGTTCAACGTCAGATCAGGCATGATGAGATGACACATAAATTTCTACAACGTGGTTATCCTTTACCGGTTGTTAATTCTGCCTTACACCAGAGTCTACAAACTACTCATAAGTCCAAAAGAGATGGTCCATTTATTTCCTTTGTGAATACATTTCACCCCTTTCACTCTATTATTAAGAAAATCATATTAAAACATTGGCAAGTTTTATCAAGATCATATCCTCAGATACCAGAGTTTTCCTCCTTACCTTTATTCAGCTATAAACGCTCCTCCAATCTTCGCGACTTATTGGTTAGGGCTGATATAGGGTCTACGGCCCCCAAGTCCCGTCAGACATTTCTAGCTACTCCTAAACAGGGGAATTTTCCTTGTCTCCACTGTCCCCACTGTTCCAATATTATAAAAGGCAGCCAATTCACACACCCCCGTACTGGCAAAGTTTTCCACATTAAAGAATTTTATACTTGTGACACTTCATATGTTGTCTATTTAATTAAATGTCCATGCGGTCTCGGGTATGTTGGTGAGACTACCCAACATATCCGAGACCGTATAGGAAAACATAAGTCCACTATCAGGTGCAAGTTGACTATGTTGCCTATTCCATTTCATTTTATTCAGTGTGGACATTCAATTTCACAATTGAGGTATCAAGTTTTGGAGCACGTTCCCATGCTGAGACGCGGGGGGGACAGGGTTAAAAAATTAAAAGAAAGGGAATCCTTTTGGATCCATATGCTTAATACCCTCTCCCCTCACGGTCTCAACAGGGAATATGAGAATTACTGACTAGGAGGTATGAGGTCCGTTCTGCCTGATGTTTCTATTTACCTATGATTTTTTCAAAGTGTTATTTTTGGAGGAATCGGGGCGCACACGCAAGTGGACTCATGCATGATAATAAATATTGGAGTTAAATATTGGAGTAAAATCTCTGTAGGGGTCGGGTTGGTGCATGGGCCCATTTGCTTGTGCTCCCTGACATATGCATATGTTATGTATATTGTATTGCACGTAATTTTATATTCTATATTAGTAGATACCAGTCCTTTTATATGTTCTTCTGGTCTTTATATTACATCCTGCCGTTTCTCTTGTTTTCTTACAGACACGCACTTAATAGCGTCTCGTCTGGAGTCTCAAGGTGTCTGAACACTTGTAATCACAAAAACGCTTCTGCGCATGCGCGCACTTCCTGATTCTTCTGCGCACGCGTGGCGTGCGTCTCACTTTGCGTTCCACAATACAGGAATAATTACCACGTCTGCGCATGCGCGCACTTCCGGATTCTTCTGCGCACGCGTGGCGTGCGTCTCATCGTGCGTTCCACGATACAGGAAATGATTATTATGACCCGCCCCCTTTTCACATATAAACCTCTCTCGCGGTTACATGGTTCCTCATTCACCGCTGACCACCGGCTGCACAGGTAATGCACTGCGTCTGTCTTCACCTTTGGTATGCGTCTATGGGACTTTAACTTTGTGACTTCATCTTGTGGTTCTTGTTCCTCACTTTGGTGAGATGTTCTAACAATTTCCTTTTCCTTTTCCCTGTATATAGCGATTTTTCCATTTTGCCCCACTGGGATATAGCAGTCATCTTCTCTTTTTCCCCTCATTGAGGTAATATTTATATAATGATTGATCTGTTTATATAGATGTGGTTCTCAATCTTTAAAACCTTATTATTTGTCCCATAGATCAACCTCTGCTTATACTATCAAATATTGAATGTTCTCATATATGGAGCCATAGAATACTGTGAGCTCTCATTAGGTATGTTGTATACCACTTGTCACTTTTAGTCTTTGATTTTGAACCCATCTTTCCATTGTTATATTTGGTTGCTTTCTTGTTTTTTCCTTAGATATACTGTACACAAGTACAATTGAGGTTCTTCTTTAAATAGAGCTTTTCTCATCTATTAGGTAAAATAAACCTTCCCTTTTTTTCAAATTTGATGTTACATGGGATTAACGATTTGTATATATGTATGAGAATATATATATGTTTATGGTACTGACGTATATTTTTTTACTTTTATTGAAATTTCCAGTCTATGAAGAAGGCATTAGCCGAAACGTTGTGTTTAATTAATGGATATGCAATAAAGAACCAAAATTTCTTTCATCACAAATGAGTGCCGGAGTTTTTTGATTATCTATTTGTAAAGTTCTCCTGAGCACCACCTAAGCAGTGAGCCAGACCATCACGGTTTTTTCATACTCAGGGCAGTAGACCTGAGAGGCAATGACACATACACAGCATCCCCCGTCGTCATGGTTGTATGTGGTACTACACCTCAGTCTGCCTAGGTCAGTGGAGCTGAGAGGCAGTGACACATTAACAGCGTCCCCTGTCCTCATGTTGTGTATGTGGTACTGCACCTCAGTCTGCTCAGGTCAGTGGAGCTCAGACGCAGCACCAAATATAACTCCAGGACATATTAAAATGGAGAAAGCAGAGATTTTTTCTAATTTTGTACAAACATCTGTATTTGAGCCTTTATGGTACTGAATACAAGCACTACAAGCCACTGACTACATTGTGCAATATTTTGTATGTTCATCCTGTACATTTATATCATATCCACAGGATTTTTATAGTAGATGCTGATCCCACTAATGTGGCCATGAAGTGCGCAGCTCTCAGCCAAGAGATGACAGAACTCCCATCCAAGTGTACAGGAATTTATACCATCTCTCCACAAAAATCATCAGCGCCTCATTCTCCAGATACATGTGGGCCCCATTGGTGAGATCCACATGTACCATCCGTAATGTAATACCCAGGGATACAGAATAAATGGACAAAATCAGAAGACCTCTATAAGGATGTGGTCAGACATGGTGGAATTAATGGGGAATTGAGGTGCAGATTCTCCAGCACAAATCTGGAGGAGTTTATTATACAATACATTTGAAGAGATCAATTTTCTTAGGATACAAAAAAATGGCCTCCTGTCCTTGTTTGTTTTCGGGGAAACTGGGTAAAAAAATCAGTAGGGGGGACACCAAAGGGCAGTTTTGCACAGGGCACCGTTCAGGCTAAGGTTGGCCCTGAGGACGGACATATCATTGGTGCAAACTGTGCACCCCGACAAGGGTCCTCAAGGTAAGGGGGAACATTTCCACCTCAAAAGCAGGTGGAATTGTGGATTATCATTAGGGATGATCGAATACCTCAAATAGTCGGCTTCGTGAATATTTGCTGAATAGGTCGCAGCAATATTCGCGAATATTCGATGTGCAATGTAAGTCTATGGGAAACCCGAATAACAACTATTTGGAACTATTCGGGCTTCCCATAGACTTACATTGCGCATCAAATATTCGCATAGTGGCGACCTATTTGTCGGATATTCGCGAAGCCGAATATTTGAGGTATTCGATCATCCCTAATGATGATGAGTTCTTGGACTGCATAGGGCCCATATACTGTTTGTGCACACATGCCAATTTTTCCAGAATATTGTATGGTAAAATGAACCGTGTCAGTCAAAACTGCATATCGTTCTGCAAAATACAAGCCCTCCTAATGACTATATTGATGAAACAAGAAAAAAAGAAAGCTATGGCTTTTGGAAAAATGGAAAGAAAAACAAATGTGAAATAAATTGAACTCATGAAAAGCTGATCTTAACGTCAAGATTATACAACCAATCAGATATGGATTTTGAAAGTAAGCACACCAGTCTCATCAGGTCCAATAGATCTGTTTCAAAGTATGTGTTGTGTGCATTGTGAAATCTAGTGAAAAGTCCACTTTAACATTGTAAATGGTTTTCCAAGAAGTTAACAGAATTCTAAAAAAAAAAGAAAAATCAGATGGTCCAAGTTCAGAAAAAATATGATGTTTTCCAGCAAGCTCTGTGATGTCTGCGCACTGTACCTTATAGACCCCTGAAAACAGCGTTTACACGTGTTAGACTAATGTTAAGTAGGACGAGAACGAGAGAGAAGGGTGTGGAGAGGAAAAAGGTGCAGCCTAGACCGGTGACCTGGCTCTCCTCCTGAGGGCCTCTGCAAACAGCTGCGCAGGGTTAAAAAAAAAACTCCATGCAATTTAAATACCCCAATCCAGATGTGCTGTGGATACACACCCAGAATGTCTTGTGCACGGTTTATTTTGTTTTCTGAAACTATTTTTCACCAGCCTGTTTTCTCAGCTGGAAAACTTCTGGGGTAATGTTTTCAAAAAAATATTACATTTGGCATTACAAGAAAACAGAGCCTTTAAGACATTAAAAGGACAATATCCTTGTTGCTCTTGGCAGAGGGAAGCAGGCCTGTAGGAATGTCAGAATTCTGTACCACCCAAAGAATAGGTAAGAGAGATTTTCCACTCTTAAACCCAGTTTACATGGGAATTTGAGAAGTGGTTTACTTGGAAATATAAAAACACACACATTTCTCAGTTTCCGGTCTCTGCGAACAGGAAAAGTGAAAGTGTCCCATTTCTGACCTAGTCTTCGATACGTTTCACTAGAAAGGGGTCAAAAAGCAAGGTGACAGAGCTACAATGGGGGATTATTTAGGGTTTCCCCTCTGTCTTAGACATCATCTGTATTTAAACATGAACATGAAAAATGGTGCCGGTGTCATCAGTATGTAGAATACGTGTGTCCATTTTTCCTATCAGTGTGTCATCAGTCATCACATATTAAATAAGTAAATTAGAAAGCTTCTCCTAGAATTTGCAATGTTAAACAGGTACAGCACATGCATGACACTCTGATATCATCTGTGTGCGGTACATGTTTTTCATGGACCCATGGACATGTATTGGCCTTTGTCATCAGTGCTGTAGAAAAAACGGACATGTCTCCATTGACATATGTGTTACATGGACGTCTGAATGAGGCCTTATAGTATTGGATCAAATACTTAATTAACCTTGAGACGTGTTCGATTGTGGGAAGTATGTCAGATGAAATCGTTTCTTCTTACATAAGCCTGTTCAGAAATATTCACCACGTGACATAGATCTAAGATGGCTGCCATTTCATGTTCTTCACACCCTGCCCTGGTATGGAAGGAGTGTCCAGATAAGAGAAGAGGACCAACCCACTGATGACCTCATGGACCAACTCACTTGTGACCTCATGGACCAACCCACTGATGACCTCATGGACCAACCCACTGATGACCTCATGGACCAACCTACTAATGACCTTATAGACCAACCTACTGCTAGTGGAAACATTTGATCATTCTCACTGAAGAGCTGACCACGCCCCCTTTTCCTTGTTTATATAAGCTGTTGCTCTGTTAACATAAAGCCTGTTTGGAGCTATGCCATTCTCTGCTCAAGGAGAGCTTACATCTGACTTTGTCTGGTGTCAATTCTTTACTGCATACACTTGATCCATATACATTAGGCCAGGAACAGTCAACTCAAGGACACAGCTAGTGTTCACCCTAACAATACTCACCTAAGCTGCTCTCCTCAGGGATCCAAGACTATTCCTACTATAGATGTACAGTATAGATCAAGGTGGACATACATAGACCTGTCATAATTTCCAGAGTAAATGGATTCAAAAAGCTGCTTAATAACTTTATATAAAATGACCTTACTTAGTGTTATAAATCTATAAATCTACTACATGTTTTATTATTTAGAAAGTGTCATTTTTAGAGTCAGAAAAGAGGAGTGAAAACTTCTATTATACCTATTATATACTACACACAAAAAAATTAGGGATATTTGGCTTTCGGGTGAAATTTATGTAAAATGTAAAAAGTTCACATTACAGTGATATTTTATCATGAAAGTCGGACATTTATGTAGAAACATGCAATGATGATTTCCTCATCTCAAACAATTTATTGAAACAAAAGCCAACAACAGTGGTTGATACACTCCCACAAAAAAAATCTCAATGTCTCAAAAACTTGTCATGTAGCTTTGAGCATTAACACTAGAACTACTGAGGTAGTCATTTTGACTACTTTGCACAATGTATTTCTATATAGATGTCACAAGTCCAGTAGTTCTAGTGTTAATAACAGCTGACAATGACCTCTCATGCTGCTCATCAGTGGAGTTATTGTCTTCTGAGGCATGGCATACCACTCTTCTTGTAGGGTGACCCTCAAGTCATTGAGGTTCTGGGGTACAGAGTTACGAGCCTCTACACAGCAACTCAGCTGATCCCATAGGTTTTCTATGCAACTCAGGTCTGGGGAAAGTGCAGACCACTCCATTTGAGGTTCCCCAGTCTCCAGCAGCCATTCCATAATGATGCAACCTTGATAAGCTGGAGCATTGTCGTTTATGAAGATTAAATTAGGCCTGTGTTGTTCATACAGAGGCACAATTACTGGGTTAATTAGGTTATTCAAGTATTAGGGGTTTCTTACTGTACCATTCACAAAGTGTAGGGCAGTTCTGTATTGACTAGACACACCTGCCTACACTAACACTACCATCACCAAAGGCTTGGCCGGTGACAACCATAGCTGATGCATAGCGCTCTCCTTGATGTCTCCAACAGTCATCATTTCTGTTCAGCATGAATTGACTTCATCAGGGAACAGCACTGGTCCCTCGTCCAGAAAGAAGACAATGATGATTGTGCCTGGTGGTGAGGTCAGATACCATTGCATGTTGTCTAGCACGAAGGCCCCGCTGATGTAAATGGATTTGAATGGAATGATGTGACACATGGGTGCCTCTCACCTCTCACCTCTCTTAAATATGTCTGGAGTTGTGTGGCCCTTATCATGTCAGGGCATCGATCACAATGAAGCGGTCCTCAGCGTGGGATGTGGCCAAAGGGTGTCCACTCTATGCCTTTCTGTGACTCTTCCATTCTCTCCGTATCTGTGTTGCAACCTGCTAATGGCACTCTGTGACACTGTAAGCTCAGTGACCACTTCCAACTGAGAAAATCCTGCTTGAAGCCTCTCAATGCTGAGGTACTCTGATCAATTGTTAGGTGTCGTCTTGGTCTCATGATGTCAAAGTGTGAACAGCATGACAAAGAGGACTGTGTAAATGCTAATTCTAATTGAACCCTGAAATGTATTGAGCGATGTGGATGGTGAGTAGTGCATACCGTATATTACTTTTTTTTTTTGATGCTTATTTCCATAAAAACCTATATTCACCTTTTGCAACTATCTGAAATAAAGAAAAAATAAACTTACAAATAATGTTGATGTTCTATCATGTTGTGTAGAAGACTTTTATTAGGATCTATGTGGGTCTATTGTTACAGACTACAAAGTCTGTGTAACCTACTAAAGCAGAAGAACTACTTAAAGACAAATACTCATAAAATATGTAGGAGCCTATAGTAATAGAAATTATGTTTACTCAATTATATAACTTCAAGAAATACAATTGGACATGATTAAAATCAATTAAAAATAAATGGAATGATTGTCAAAGCAAAAATACATGTTTTGATAAAGTAATTCAAAATGGTTTCTGTCAAGAAGTGGCAGTAATTTAAAGACATATGTATTAAGGACATATAGCTAAAGCTTATGTCATATGTTGCATCCCTTCCTTTGATGTGGGCTCGGATTTTTCCCTGCATATGGCAGCTGATTTAATCATCCATCCTGTGACTCCAACAGCTGTGGCTGGAGCCAGTTAAATGGAACCTGTCACCCGGTTGTTCCCATATAAACTGCAGCCACCACCAGTAAGCTTTTATATACAGCATTCTAGAATACTGTATATAAGTGCCCAGGCTGATCTGTATACCATAAAAAAACCTTTAACCCTTTTATTATACTCACCTGCTGGACAGTCTGGTCTGCTAGGAGTTGCTGATCTTGATCCGTCGCCTCCTCTCATCTTGTGATTGCCGTCCTCTTTTAGTTTCAGAAGATTATCATAGCCAGAGTAGGTCAGCTACAGATCAGCTAGTCTAAAATGCTCCCTTTTGTGATTAGCATCTCACTGTACATAGAAATGTACATACAGAGCCATGTGAGGGCGGCGTCAGCTTTCTGTGCTCTGCTGCATTGCTACAGCTACAACTGTGTTAGAACTGTTGCACGCAGTAAACTAATTGTTACATCACCTTTTTATCTGATGCTATGTATCCTGTTTATACCTACTGTCGTTCTTAATAAACTATTGGTTTTTGAATAATATTAATTGTGTTTACACTTGTCTGCATGTGTTTTTTTTTCTCCCTTTGCGGAATAATTTTGAACCCTTTGTATTAATCCTACATTTATTTAGGCCTTCTCCTTGGTTTACTGTATCTATGTGTTATTTTTAGCTCTGGTACTGTATCTATGTAGTAATCTTATTTCTGTTACTGTATTTAAGTAGTAAGCTTAGTTCTGACATTGTATGTATGTATGTAGTAAGCTTGTTTCTAGTATTGTATCTATGTAGTAACGTTGGTTCTATTTAGTAGGCATGGTTGTGTTCTCATATCTATATAGTAAATTTGGATCTATTACTGTATCTACAGTGCTGGTCAAAAGTATTGGCACCCCTGCAATTCTGTCAGATAATACTCAGTTTCTTCTTGAAAATGATTGCAATCACAAATTCTTTGGTATTATTATCTTCATTTAATTTGTCTTTAATGAAAAAAAAAAAATTTTATAAAGCCAAATTGGATATAATTCCACACCAAACATAAAAAAGTGGATGGACAAAAGTATTGGCACTGTTTGAAAAATCATGTGATGCTTCTCTAATTTGTGTAATTAACAGCACCTGTAACTTACCTGTGGCACCTAGCAGGTGTTGGCAATAACTAAATCACACTTGCAGCCAGTTGACATGGATTAAAGTTGACTCAACCTCTGTCCTGTGTCCTTGTGTGTACCACATTGAGCATGGAGAAAAGAAAGAAGACCAAAGAACTGCCTGAGGACTTGAGAATCCAAATTGTGAGGAAGCATGAGTAATCTCAAGTACAAGTCCATCTCCAAAGACCTGAAAGTTCCTGTGTTTTCGGTGCGCAGTGTTATCATGAAGTTTAAAGCCTATGGCACTGTGGCGAACCTCCCTAGATGTGGAAGGGAAAAAAAATTGACGAGAGATTTCAACGCAAGATTGTGCGGATGGTGGATAAAGAACCTCGACTAACAGCCAAACACGTTCAAGCTGCCCTGCAGTCTGGGGGTACAACAGTGTCAACCCGTACTATCCGTCGGCGTCTGAATGAAAAGGGACTGTATGGTAGGATACCCAGGAAGACCCCACTTCTTACCCCAAGACATAAAAAAGCCAGGCCGGAGTTTGCCAAAACTTACCTAAGAAAGCCTAAAACGTTTTGGAAGAATGTTCTCTGTCAGTCAGTCAGATGAGACAAAAGTAGAGCTTTTTGGGAAAAGCTATCAACATAGAGTTTACAGGAAACAAAAAAGAGGCATTCAAAGAAAAGAACACAGTCCCTACAGTCAAACATAGCGGAGGTTCCCTGATGTTTTGGCGTTACTTTGCTGCCTCTGACCACTGGACCACTTGACCGTGTGCATGGCATTATGAAGTCTGAAGACTACCAACAAATTTTGCAGCATAATGTAGGGCCCAGTGTGAGAAAGCTGGGTCTTCCTCAGAGGTCATGGGTCTTCCAGCAGGACAATGATGCAAAACACACTTCAAAAAGCACTAGAAAATGGTTTAATAGAAAGCACTGGAGACTACTAAAGTGGCCAGCAATGAGTCCAGACCTGAATCCCATAGAACACCTGTGGAGAGATCTCAAAATGGCAGTTTGGAGAAGGCACCCTTCAAATCTCAGGGACCTGGAGCAGTTTGCCAAAGAATGGTCTAAAATTCCAGCAGAGCATTGTAAGAAACTCATTGATGGTTACCGGAAGCAGTTGTTCGCAGTTATTTTGGCTAAAGGTTGTGCAACCAAGTATTAGGCTAAGGGTGCCAATACTTTTGTCTAGCCCATTTTGGAGTTTTGTGTGAAATGATCAATGATTTGATTTTTGTTTCATTCTCTTTTGTGTTGTTTTCATTGCAAGCAAAATAAATGAAGATAATAATACGAAAGAATTTGTGATTGCAATTATTTTCAAGAAGAAACTGAGTATTATCTGACAGAATTGCAGGGGTGCCAATACTGCTGGCTAGCACTGTATGCATTATATGTGGTTCTGTTATAGTATGTATGCAGTAATCATATATCACTGAAATACACTGCACTCCTTACAGGTCATGCAAAATAACTATGATCCCTATTAATGAGCGTGCTATTACCAAAAGCGAAATAATTTATCTAAGGTTGCATATTGATGTGCAATCCCAACATGAAAATAGTGGTAGATGCCAATTTTTTAAAGGCCTGTTATTAATGCTTCCTTTCTACAGCAGCCAAAGGTAAACAGGTTAATGATGGGATAATACTTTTAGGCTAGTGTTGAGTGCTTGCATCAAAGACTAAAATTTGCCAGCCAACCTCTGAAAAGTGAAATACCCCTTTAAAGAGCTTGGTTATGGAAATAACTATATTTTTTCTATGCATAGAATATGCAATGCATTTGTAGTGGTGATCTAGGAATCACCGCAATGTAGGATGCAATTACGATACACAAGACGAGATTGCAGAATTAAGGGTAGGTCTTATTAACAGGCAGGAAATAAACATTTATACAAGTGAATGGGGGTAATTATTCTGGCCACAGTAAAGTTTTAAAACACTGCAAATACTGGCTGGAGCGGGCCCATCAGTATGTCGCCCCAGCTATTACAAAAAGATCACCATAACAATAACCATGGCAGACACAAGCTAATCGCAACTGCACTGCACTAGTAAACTTATTGGCCTTCGCAACTTGGTCCATGCAGACACATGGATATGCGTTCTAGCTATGGAAGACTGCTCTACGCCCTAGTAAGTGTGCATGTGGCGCTCCTGAGGCTTCAGTCGCCACAGGGTATTACATCTCACTTAAGGTGCAGTTGTGACGCCCTGGGCAAGCCAGGGGTCACAGGTCACAACATCACATGCACCCCACATTCCCGGCAGGTACATCTAAGCTAACCTAAAATCCTTGTTGTCTTCCTCCAGGGACTGATGTCCACACCAGGGGGTGGGCCAGGCGGTTGGCTCCGCCCACCGAGGAGTTCACAGCCCTGGAGGCGGGAGAACCAGGCAGTGAAGCTAGGGAAGTGAAGGAGTAAGGAGTACAGTTTAGGAAGTGAAAGTAGAAGGAGGTGAAGTGGTAGAGGAGCTTGAGTGAAGAAGTAAAAAGGAACAGTTAAGAAAGCCTGAAGTTGGTCCGGGTGTGTGCCCCGGACTGAGATAGCAAGGTCAGCAGACGGCGGTGATAGTCTGCAGGGGGACTATTTGGAGGTTGCTGGAAGGACCGCGGACGGGTGGTGACCCGGCGGTACTGGAGCAGTATACGAAGAACAGTCAGCACCAGGGCAGGGGCCTTTCAGATCCCGGCAAGGCTAGGAGTCGCCATAATTTGCCAAATCCGTCAGTGAAGGGGACCTCTGTCTCCTAACAACCAAGTCCCGATTGAAGGCAACAGTCCGACCGTTAAGGGGAGACACCGCCACCGCCAAGGCACCAGTTTCCCAGGGCCAGCGCCTGCGGGCAAGAGAGGGGCTCCTCCGGCCCATATCCAAGCCGGGGAGCGGGTAACCGGTGGGGACCCATCGCTACCAAGAGACTTTACATAGGTGCAAGGAAGAGACCGTCACCGCTAACTGCAGGGAACCGCAGCACCATAACCGTCCGAGGGACCCGTCCAAGTTTACCGAGAACTGTGTCGTGTTTACTGGCTGAGTGAGTACCTCCGTGCCGTGCGGCACAGCGCTGCCCCTGCGCTGCCCCTGCGCCCCTGCACCTCCACAGGCCCCATACCCGCCTGTCCACCATACCAACCCCATCACTGGGCCCCGGGATCACCAAAACCCCTACCCACGGAGGGGCAAATCAACAACTACCATCACTCCTGGGCTCCCTAGACAGAGCAGCGGTGGTGTCCACTTAATCACTACAACCGTGGGTGGCGTCACGGACAATAAACTATCCAAAAACCCAATCCCCTTTCACTCACGGGTGAGGAGCGCCGCTCGAATCCCCGGGATCCGGCCCATCGCTCGAGCCACCGAGCAGCAGCAGGCCGCAGCAGCCGCGGCAGTCGGACCCGAGCAGAGGGAGAGCGTGGTGTCCCCTCCTCCGCCTGCGACAACTTGGCGTCACGAACAGGATCTTACCGCTCTGCCGTTGGGTAGAGGTGCGCCTTGTGACCACCGGAGGTATCCGGCCGGAAAATTTCAGAAGTCGCCATCTTTGGCGCGAAAAGTTCCCGCTCGAGCGTCTTCTCGAGTAGCAGAGCGCGAAGGCCAAAACCCCGCCACGATAGAGGAGGGGCCGAAAAGAGGCTAAGGGCAACGGAATGGCGGCTGGCCGCATGTAGCCGCGGCTATAAAAGCAGAGACGCCAGGACTCTGCAGCAATACCTGGTTCCTGGATTGCCAAGATGCACAACCCAACTCCCAATGAGGAAGCCCCCGTGCCCGGCACGGCGACGTGGTTGAGGGACCGGACCGTCCCGCTGAGTAACCGTCTGCAGGCCCACATGCAACTCCTCCTGGAGGAGTGGGAGACCGACATGGCGGACGTGGTGGTAGCTATGCGGAGACGCGAGGTGGAAGAGGATTTGGAGGAGCGGGTAAGAGACCCACGCCCCTGTATTCCCGAGGGATCGGCCATTGAAGCTGAGGGGCCCGGCCTGCCTCCGCTCACCCTGCCTCTCGCCCCGCTACCCGCGTTAGCTGCTGCCGCCCCACCACTAGGCCCGCTACCTGCCCAACTGGTAGCGATACCCTGCCAATCCGCCCCGGCGGACCAACCGGCTGCAGACACTCAGGACGTTCCCGAATCGTTCCCGGGGGAACCGCTGGAACCGCGGCCCTGTAATGGAAATGTGCCAGAAGCCCCGGCAGTGATTGTGCCAGACCCCGAGCCCGGGACCGTGGCATGGATGAATGCCCGGGTGATTCAATTCCACCAACGTCAGCAGGATCAGATCTTCAGGATGATGGAGCAGTGGACCAACGAGGTGGAGATGCTGATTGCAACTGCCCCGATGTACGGAGGAGGAACAGATGTAGCAGAACCGACTGGTGACCCACGTCCCTATGTCCTACCAGGACCGGCCGCTGCGGCTGAGGGGCCCCGCCTAGTCTCGACCTATGCATCATCCTTGCCGTTACTTCTGGGGCGCCTCAGTGTAAACTCGCCTGACCTGCTGCCCCGTGCTGCTGCAGAGGGGTCTGATGTGCTGGATGCTGGAGGCCGGGGGGCTGCGGCAGCTGGCGGCAACCCACCTGGCGCAGGAAGAAGAGATGATGACTCCGGCCCCAGCCCCGGGTCCGCTGCTGAGTTTAAAGAGGCAAGTGAGCGTTCCCACTATGTAGGAGACCCCGTGGTTTTCCATACCCCGCGTACCGGTGGAAATGGGTACCGGATATCCCTGTGACAGCAGGCATGTCAGTGCATGTTTGATATGCTGGTGGCGGAGGATGGGCCCGCCTCAGCAGAAGAATCTGAGTAAGGCAGCGGAGCACCGTTGCACCGTCCCCGTTGGGACCACAAGTGTTTGTTTGAAAGTTTGATGAAAAATGAATTGAATACCGAACAGTCACCTGATTGCACCGTGATTTGGAAACCGGCCGTTGCCGTCACCGTTGTCCCCGTGGGGACCGTTTGAAAAATTTGCATAGGAACTCCTATGGACAAGCCCGTGAATTTGCAGGGCAACCACAGACGCTAGTGGCTTGTAAATAAGTTGTGTTACCATTACCGTTTCCGCAATTACCGCCTCCGGAGAGGCAGGTTGGAGGGAGGGTCCACAGCAGAGCAGGCTGGGGCCCAGCCACCACAGGAACCGGTGGCTAACCTCTGGAGGGGAAGGACAGATCCCGCTCGGGTAACTTGTGCTGGACTGGGGTCAAGGGGTGCTGCCTGTTTTCTAGGGGCAGCATCAGGGCCAGGTTACTTGGGTGGGAGAGAGCGGAGACCGTAACCGTTAACCGTTTTAATGTTTGCAACGTTTAAGAACCGAACCTCCCGATGTGGGATGATGCCATAAATTGTATATATGTTACCGTTTTATCTTTACAGTAAAACAAAAGGAAAATAAAACCGGTGTTGGACGGGCAGCCCGAGGACGGTCTGCGTTTTGCTAAGGGGGAATGTGACGCCCTGGGCAAGCCAGGGATCACAGGTCACAACATCACATGCACCCCACATTCCTGGCAGGTACATCTAAGCTAACCTAAAATCCTTGTTGCCTTCCTCCAGGGGCTGATGTCCACACCAGGGGGTGGGCCAGGCGGTTGGCTCCGCCCACCGAGGAGTTCACAGCACTGGAGGCGGGAGAACCAGGCAGTGAAGCTAGGGAAGTGAAGGAGTAAGGAGTACAGTTTAGGAAGTGAAAGTAGAAGGAGGTGAAGTGGTAGAGGAGCTTGAGTGAAGAAGTAAAAAGGAACAGTTAAGAAAGCCTGAAGTTGGTCCGGGTGTGTGCCCCGGACTGAGATAGCAAGGTCAGCAGACGGCGGTGATAGTCTGCAGGGGGACTGTTTGGAGGTTGCTGGAAGGACCGCGGACGGGTGGTGACCCGGCGATACTGGAGCAGTATACGAAGAACAGTCAGCACCAGGGCAGGGGCCTTTCGAATACCGGCAAGGCTAGGAGTCGCCATAATTTGCCAAATCCGTCAGTGAAGGGGACCTCTGTCTCCTAACAACCAAGTCCCGATTGAAGGCAACAGTCCGACCGTTAAGGGGAGACACCGCCACCACCAAGGCACCAGTTTCCCAGGGCCAGCGCCTGCGGGCAAGAGAGGGGCTCCTCCGGCCCATATCCAAGCCGGGGAGCGGGTAACCGGTGGGGACCCATCGCTACCAAGAGACTTTACATAGGTGCAAGGAAGAGACTGTCACCGCTAACTGCAGGGAACCGCAGCACCGAAACCGTCCGAGGGACCCATCCAACCAGCCGTTTGTTTACCGAGAACTGTGTCGTGTTTACTGGCTGAGTGAGTACCTCCGTGCCGTGCAGCACAGCGCTGCCCCTGCGCCCCTGCACCTCCACAGGCCCCATACCCGCCTGTCCACCATACCAACCCCATCACTGGGCCCCAGGATCACCAAAACCCCTACCCACGGAGGGGCAAATCAACAACTGGCTGCTCCGTACCATCACTCCCGGGCTCCCCAGACAGAGCAGCGGTGGTGTCCACTTAATCACCACAACCGTGGGTGGCATCACGGACAATAAACTATCCCAAAACCCAATCTCCTTTCACTCACGGGCGAGGAGCGCCGCTCGAATCCCCGGGATCCGGCCCATCGCTCGAGCCACCGAGCAGCAGCAGGCCGCGGCAGCCGGACCCGAGCAGAGGGAGAGCGTGGCGTCCCCTCCTCCGCCTGCGACACAGTACTCATCCCAGGTAAGGAAGAGGTTAACCGCTGGTGTTTATCACTTACACAACACACACACTTAGGTGCTTTCTCACTGGAACTGGGCTAGAGATGGTCACCACTGCAACGGGACTTTCCCAGCCACTGGTGAGTCATCGGGAAGGTGGGGACAGCACTTGGGAAGTTAGGTAACACACAGACATTTACCTCAGAACAGTTACAGACTCTGAAGAGTCAGTAACACGGTCACTGAGAGGAGTGCTTAAGAGCTCTCTTGGGACCGGTGGAGGGGAGTGCTTCAAAGTTCCCTCCGGACCTGGTGAGCTGGTGAGACACAGGAGCAACACGGTAGCTGGAGGTAGAGCTCAATAGCTCTTTCAGCACCAGCGCAGACAGGGTGCAGAGACCTAGGGTGGCGTATACTTCACGTTTCACTATCAGAATGTGCAGGACAGGGGGATTTCATGTTTTTTTGCCCACCACAAGATCCCGGGGCACAGCAGCAGATAGAGCCAGGAGTCGTGATCACGGTCAGGCCCAACAATTGACTCATGCTGCCTGCAGACAGGACGGGAACTCAGCCCAAGGACACTGGGGTCCCTAAGTAACTTCAAGTCACAGGGATCAATACTAAAGAGTGCAGAAAGGAAGGTCTCACAGTTCACAACACCGGTGGTGGCCTCTGAACTACCCAGGATCAGCTGGGGCCCATCACAGTGGAAACCGGCACTCTGAGGGTGATGACCTAACAGTGAGTAAAGACCTTGAACTGCATCCACCGTGTCAGCTGATCATTGCTGGCGCCGTCGCCCCACGCTCCGGCACCAATGGCCACTACCACCACCAACATCCTCCTCCGGGGCATAGCTCTACCTGTGGGGAGCCGAACCATCCGAGCTGCGACACCAAACACCCCAGGGGAAAGCACCCGCAGCAGCTAATCCCTAGCCACACACCACAGGTGGCGTCACGAGACAACTACTCCCAACATCCCCACCATCTTCCCCATCCCCAGCCTTTTATTGACACCCAGGGTCACGGAACTGGGCAAGGCCACCGCGGCATCACAGGAGAAGCACTGCGGCCCGGTGACGAGTAACCGCCAACCCACGTGGGCGCGCCATGCACACTGGTAGAACTCACAGTCCAGTCGAGGGAGGACAAATCCAGTCCTGGTAGCTTAGTGCTGTGATGCATGTCAGTGCGCACTTCTCCTTGCAGGGCAGGCGGAAACTCTTCTGAGGAACGTCTTGATCTGGTATTCGCTTGACGGTCATGTGGGCTCTCTCACAGCCAGCACCGTACCTCTTCCTGAACCTCCAGTCTCGGACAGAACACAGAACGTGTCCCTGCTCTCTCACTTTCCTCAAGTGACCTGACTGTTCCTCTTCCAGCTAAACTCTTCTCCTGTCCTTTCTCTCTTTTCTGCACTTTTTTGGCGCCGGGTTAGTCCAAGTTCACAGTTCAGAGCCGGCTAGTCCATAACATACAGAAAATGGATGCTCTCCTCTTAAAGTTATAGTGCTCTAACTGTTTCATAGAGGCGATACACCTACACATTTGTAGATATTTTGTCAGGGTTTGGAACACTATGCAATTACACAGGGCCTGCAGATCATACCCCTTCAAGGGAATCTAAAATAACCTAGTATGATATAGTGTTCTATTGATAATTTGGAAACTGAATACCAATATTATGTAAAATAATCATGTTTCTACAAGAACAGAGATGATACCACTGAACTCCTCAGATCTTCAGTTATTTGGGCTTTGAGATTGGGAGACCTGGGCATCCAGTTGTCCATAAGAGACAGGGCTTACACATATGAAAAAGATTTTTGTGATTAAGATTAGAAACACAGCAAATACCTGCAACATCTGCAGTATTACTTTAGCACTGTATGGTATATGAAAAGGCCAATAGGACAATGTGGACAATGATTGGCAAAACTATTTGGACATTGTATGAAGGTAATATTTGATATTGTATGATGGTAATATTTGATATTGTTTGGCGATATTTCAGTATAAACTGTCCAGTAAGAAGTGCTTATGTTGCTTGTTGCCCAAAGCCCTATTTTCTGTAAAACCAGAATTGCTGCTTTAAGACGAGTTGTTGCTTATCACCAGGGCCGGATTATAGGCGGGGCAGACGGGGCTCCCGCCCAGGGGCCCCCACCACAAGAGCTTCTGAGGGGGCCCCCACCACCATCAGTGTGGGCGCCATTTTATTAACGCCGCAGTGTGGTTCAGGACCGCACTGTACCTTTAAAGAATTTCAATCCCGGCCGTCACTTTTCTGCAGACACGCCCACTGCACGCTCTGTGGGCTGCGTCTGCTAGGATGACGTCACCGCGCACCTGTTGCTGCTTCTAAGTTCCTGCCGTAGAGGAGCTTGTGGGAGGACCGGAGGTCTCAGTGGATCCCGGTAAGTATGAGGTCATTAATCATGGTGCCGGCCGGGCAGGAGGCTGCAGTGAGGAGGGAGCAGGACGCCGCTGATAACTCCAGACCGGTACCATAGTGTCAGCGGCAGCTCTGCCCGGGATCATTGTGAGTTATTGCCGGAGTCTGAACTGCAGCAGATCAGGTCGGGCTGTCAGTGCCGGGTCATCGGCTGCAGCCTCATCTCTCCCTTGCAATAACTCACACTGATCTCCAGCACAGACATCACTACACAGAATCCTGCACTGATCACATCTGAGTCTGCAGCACACATTACACTATATGGCCCATATTACATTTAGAATATGTTACATCCTGTCCTGTAGGCCCAGGTGTGATCAGTGCAGAGGATTGTATGGCTATGTGCGCACTAGGCGTTTTTGCCGCGTTTTTAGCGGCGTTTTTTACCGCGTTTTTGTGCTGAAAACGCAGTGACATTGCTTCCCCAGCAATGTCAATGGGTTTTCAGAAGTGCTGTCCTCACACAGCGTTTTTTTTTAGCTGCGTTTTTGTGGTGACCACAAAAACGCAGCATGTCAATTATTTCTGCGTTTTCCACTGCGTTTTTCACTCATTGAATTCAATGAGATGTTAAAAACGCAATGAATAACGCATATAGCCGCGTTTCTATGACTAAAAACGCAGCTATAAACGCAAGGGGTGGGCACTACAGTGACGTGTACAGGAAGAGGATTCCTTCTGTTGGTAAACACAGAAGCATGAATCCTCCCGGTACCGTCACCGCTGCCTCCACCTCCCGTCCTGTGCATGTCAGCTCCGTGCGGCGCCATGTACAGGCAGGAGGTGGAGGCAGCGGCGAAAAACAAAGTGAACAGTAGAAAAAAAAAATGTCATATACTCACCTGTCCGCAGGGTCCCGGTGCCATGCCCGCTCCCAGCTCCTCCCGGTCCCGCCGCTCTGGCTGTGTGCAGTCTCCCCGGCCGGCAGGACCTTGCTTGCAGGACCTGGCGCTGATCACCTGATGCAGTCACCTGACGCATCAGCTGATCGCGGTGTCGCCGGCTTTTTCGCGCCCGGCCGGCTATCAGCTGATCCTGCCGTCAGGGGACTTCATCAGCTGATTACCGGCAGCTCCGGCAGCGATCGTATAGGATCAGACTCCTGTCCAATCGATCGCTCCAGGAGCTGCCGGTAATCAGCACAGCAGATAAGTGAGTATTATTATTTTTTTTTTTTGGCACTGATGCATCAGCTGATTGTATAATCGGCTTTTATACAATCAGCTGATGTGTGATGTGATTCAGGCACTTGATCCTGACACATCATCTGATCGCTTTGCCTTCCAGCAAACCGATCAGATGATATTGGTGTGACGGGGTGTACAGCAGAGCAAGGAGAGACAACAGGCCGAGGAACGATCCAACAGGTTTATTCACAAGAACACTGGAACAGCACACGATAAGTCCACGTAAAACAGATTCGGGGGCCCTTCCCGACAATCCTCGGACCGGATTACAAAGCAATCGTCCTTACAGTAGTCCAAAGAGTTCCACACAATCCCACGGGCCGCCACACAGGCCTAGCTCCGTCCGTGTCCACAGCCACACAGGCTGGAGCTCCTGCTCCCTTCAAGTTTCAGCTCACTCTGCCTGAATCTCCCAGGTAAGCAGAGTTTACACTAGTTGGACTCTAGGCCCACCTCCCCCTACTCCCAGGGATGGAAGTGCCTCAAGAGGATATAACCTTGCATTTTAGGGGGGTGATTACCTACAACAATAGAAATGTACACAGAAGTAGTTCAAATAAGACAATGAACCCAGCTTGAAATAGGAATCTGTACAGCATATACAGTGAGAGGGTAAATTACATCTTCACAATCCCTCCCCCTCCCAACTTGTGTACGTACTAGGGACCTCTACAGGTCACTGGTTAAGTACACACAGGCAGAGCGTTACTTACATGTGGCTTCATGCAGCCACGAATTGGCATCGTAGCTCTCCCACATCATTGCCCAGGAGAACAGCTGCAGGCAGACCACCCATCACCCCAACCACACATCGCCTGACCCCAAAACCAAAGCTCAGATCCACAGTGGCTGTGGGAATAGTCCTCCATTGTCCACCAGCCAGTTCAATGACAATCCCAGGTCCTCTATGGATTGCCTCAGGCCGAACCACTCGGGGATCAGCCAGTGTGAGGAAAGCACCCGAGTCACAAAATCCAACAAGTCTCTGTCCATCCAGCACAACCTCCTGCAAGTGCTTACCTCGATGAGCAGAAGTCGTCATAACTGCAGGTCGCACCCCGTAAACTCCTGGTGGTGCAACATGGGCTGAGTCACTAGGCCAGTCCTCACATAGCGGTGCCACATCTTCCTCCATGGCACTGGGCTGTAAATAATTAACAATCCGATTGGGCGCAGGATCAGTCCTCATTTGAACAGCTGGGCAGGAGACTTGCCGATGCCCTGGCTGTCCACATTGATAGCATCTGAGCTGGGTCTCCCTCCATCCAAGGCGTCCTCTTGGGTAAGGGGTAGGGGAACTTGGAGGCCGGCTCCCACCTGAAGGTGCTGTAGGGGTTTGAGGATGATTCCTCCATGGCCTGGCTGGGCATGAGGCCTGCAAATGCCCGGGATGCCTACAAACATAACACCTGCGCTCTGTTACTTCCTCTCCCCGGCGTATTCCAGAAAGTGCAGTAGAAGCAACTGGAGGCACATTAACACGGGTATCAACATGTGGTGACTTAGAGGAACGGGGAACAATGGGGACAGAATAACTGGGGACATCCGGTGTTGTGGAGCTGTTAGGCGTCTCTCCATCCTCCAACAGAACCCTCCACTGAGGCTTGATGGTGAGCACCTCATCAGCTAGAGCAGCAGCTTCCTCCACTGTCGCTGGTTTTCTCTCACGCACCCATTCCCGGATCTCAGCGGGGCACTTGAAGTAAAACTGCTCTTTTAGGAGGACCTGGAGGACGGTCTCCAAGGTTAAGGCCTCCTCTGCCTCCAACCAACGATGCCACAGATGTTTGAGTTTGTGGGCATACATCTTGAAGGACACTTCCTCATCACATGCTAGAGTACGGAACTGAGTCCTGTAAGTATCTGGCGTTACAGCATAATGTTCTAGAATAGTCTGTTTAATATCCGCATACTCACAGTTCCACCGATGGTCCATAGCTCTATAGGCTGCAGCAGCTCCACCCTCTAAGAGCCCAACCAGATGCCGGACGCGCTCCCTTTCTGGGACTTCCATTAATCGACACTGATGCTCAAAGTCCTGGAAGAAGCCCTCAATGTCACCAGCAGCCTCATTAAACTGCTTGAAGTCTTTGCGGGACACTCTAGGAAGTTCCCTCATGATGGGTGCTGGGGTTACAGTCTGTCTGGAACCTCTCGCGGCTTCCACAGCGAGCTGCTTATCCAGCAATGCCATCTCCTCCATCCTGCGCTCCTTCTCTTCAGCTCCACGCATGGCCTCCCTCTTATCTTCTATGGTGGCCTCATCTCCAAGCAGTGCCATCTTTTCCTTGTACCACACAATCCATTGACTTTTTTGGGTATTTACCTCCAGCTCCCGTCTTTCCTCCCTTTGCTGTGAGGATCCTTCCTCCACGTCATTTTGCGAGCAGACTCCTTCTAGCGCCTCAATCAGCTGCTCCTTGGAGAGTCCTTTGAAACGAACTCCTACTTCACGGGCCTTTGATTGCAGGCTCCCCAAAGTCCAGGTCTTGTACTCTGCAGTGCTGGTTCCTGATGTTGAGCCATTGTCCTCCATTCCTTCTGCTCTGATCCCAGCGCTGCCAACCAGTTTGTGACGGGGTGTACAGCAGAGCAAGGAGAGACAACAGGCCGAGGAACGATCCAACAGGTTTATTCACAAGAACACTGGAACAGCACACGATAAGTCCACGTAAAACAGATTCGGGGGCCCTTCCCGACAATCCTCGGACCGGATTACAAAGCAATCGTCCTTACAGTAGTCCAAAGAGTTCCACACAATCCCACGGGCCGCCACACAGGCCTAGCTCCGTCCGTGTCCACAGCCACACAGGCTGGAGCTCCTGCTCCCTTCAAGTTTCAGCTCACTCTGCCTGAATCTCCCAGGTAAGCAGAGTTTACACTAGTTGGACTCTAGGCCCACCTCCCCCTACTCCCAGGGATGGAAGTGCCTCAAGAGGATATAACCTTGCATTTTAGGGGGGTGATTACCTACAACAATAGAAATGTACACAGAAGTAGTTCAAATAAGACAATGAACCCAGCTTGAAATAGGAATCTGTACAGCATATACAGTGAGAGGGTAAATTACATCTTCACAATCGGATCCTGATTGGACGGCGCGGGACCCTAACCCAGGATTACTGCGGAGGGGGGGTTTATTTCAATAAAGATGGAGTCACTAATTGTGTTGTGTTTTATTTCTAATAAAAATATTTTTCTCTGTGTTGTGTTTTTTTTTTATCATTACTAGAAATTCATGGTGGCCATGTCTAATATTGGCGTGACACCATGAATTTCGGGCTTAGGGCTAGCTGATAATATACAGCTAGCCCTAACCCCATTATTACCTAGCTCGCCACCCGGCTTCAGGGCAGCTAGAGGAGTTGGATACAGCGCCAGAAGATGGCGCTTCTATGAAAGCGCCATTTTCTGGGGTGGCTGCGGACTGCAATTCGCAGTGGGGGTGCCCAGAAAGCATGGGCACCCTGCACTGTGGATTCCAATCCCCAGCTGCCTAGTTGTACCCGGCTGGACTCAAAAATTAGGCGAAGCCCACGTCATTTTTTTTTTTAATTATTTCATGAAATAATTAAAAAAAAAGGGCTTCTCTATATTTTTGGTTCCCAGCCGGGTACAAATAGGCAGCTGGGGGTTGGGGGCAGCCCGTACCTGCCTGCTGTACCCGGCTAGCATACAAAAATATGGCGAAGCCCACGTCATTTTTTTTTTCTTTTTGGGCAAAAAACTGCATACAGTCCTGGATGGAGGATGCTGAGACTTGTAGTTCTGCAGATGCTGTCTGCTCTCCTGCATACACTAGTGAATGGAGGATGCTGAGACTTGTAGTTCTGCAGCTGCTGTCTGCTCTCCTGCATACACTAGTGAATGGAGGATGCTGAGACTTGTAGTTCTGCAGCTGCTGTCTGCTCTCCTGCATACACTAGTGAATGGAGGATGCTGAGACTTGTAGTTCTGCAGCTGCTGTCTGCTCTCCTGCATACACTAGTGAATGGAGGATGCTGAGACTTGTAGTTCTGCAGCTGCTGTCTGCTCTCCTGCATACACTAGTGAATGGAGGATGCTGAGACTTGTAGTCCTGCAGCTGCTGTCTGCTCTCCTGCATACACTAGTGAATGGAGGATGCTGAGACTTGTAGTTCTGCAGCTGCTGTCTGCTCTCCTGCATACACTAGTGAATGGAGGATGCTGAGACTTGTAGTTCTGCAGCTGCTGTCTGCTCTCCTGCATACACTAGTGAATGGAGGATGCTGAGACTTGTAGTTCTGCAGCTGCTGTCTGCTCTCCTCCATACACTAGTGAATGGAGGATGCTGAGACTTGTAGTTCTGCAGCTGCTGTCTGCTCTCCTGCATACACTAGTTCTGCAGCTGTCTGCTCTCCTGCATACAATGAACATTTTGAAGAAGGAAATGACATCAGACCTTTTTTTTTTTTTTTTTTTCATCAACAATCTTTAATGGCATTGTGCACTGATTAAAAACGCAGTGAGCAAAAACGCAGCAAAAAACGCACCAAATCGCGGCAAAAACGCATGCGTTTTTGCCGCGTTTTTTTAGCCGCGGGTGCGTTTTTAGACAAAAACGCACATAAAAACGCAGCGTGAAAAAAACGCCTAGTGCGCACATAGCCTAAATCTGTGTACATGGTATACCGCATCCAGTGTACAGAGTAGTGTGATATACTGTGTACACACATCAGATGGTATATAATAATGTGTATATTCTATAACATCTGGTGTCTGTATCACAGTAAACCCGGTCAAATTTCAGGGGGCCCACTCGCTGTGGCAGGAGTGGCGTAGCGCTAGTAAGGGGGGCCCGGTGCCCGCGCTGCCTCCCCCCGCCGAGGATCGCGCTTTCAATTGTATCGGCATCGCAGCTGCCGATACAATTGAGAGCAATGATGAGATGGAGCGGCGCGCTCTCTCTCATGATTCTCGCTGTGTCTGTCGGCATTCTGACAGCTCTGCAGCAGAGCGTGGTGACGTGATCACTGCGCGCCTGCTGAGAGGTCAGAGAAAGCGACAGCAGTGGACACGCTGAGGAGACCGGAGGAGCGGGGGAACGAGGAGAAGTGAGTATGTACAATCACTGTGGCCAGACGACCATGGGGGTGCATTAAATGATATGGGGGCTGTATACTACATGAGGGTGCCTAATGCTATCTGGTTCTGCACTGTGCTATATATGGACTGTATACTACATGAAGGTGCCTAATGCTATCTGGTTCTGCACTGTGCTATATAGGGGCTGTACACTATATGAGGATGCCTAATGCTATCTGGGTCTGCTTTTTGCTATATACGGGCTGTATACTACGTGAGGATGCCTAATGCTATCTGGCTCTGCACTGTGCTATATAGGGGATATATACTACATGAGGATGCCTAATGCTATCTGGCTCTGCACTGTGCTATATAGGGGCTGTGAACTACGTGAGTGTCTAATGCTATCTGGCTCTGCACTGTGCTATATAGGGGCTGTGTACTATGTGAAGGTGCTTAATATTATTTGGTCTGCTCTGTGCTATATAGGGGCTGTGTACTATGTGAGGATGCCTAATGCTATCTGGGTCTGCACTGTGCTATATAGGGGCTGTGTACTACATGAGGGTGCCTAATGCTATATGGGTGTGCATTGTACTATATGGGGGGCTGCATAGTGCCATATGGGGGCTGCATAGGGCCATATGGGGGCTGCATAGTGCCATATGGGGGCTGCATAGTGCCATATGGGGGCTGCATAGTGCCATATGGGGGCTGCATAGTGCCATATGGGGGCTGCATAGTGCCATATGGGGGCTGCATAATGCCATATGGGGGCTGCATAATGCCATATGGGGGCTGCATAGTGCCATATGGGGGCTGCATAGTGCTACATGGGGGCTGCATAATACTATATGGAGGACTATGGGAGCTTCATAACACTATATGGAGGAATATGGGGGCTGCATAATACTATACCCCCAGAGTTGTATGTCCTCTACACCACAGAGCTGTATATCCCCAGAGCTGCATGTCATCCCCCACCTCAGAGCTCTTTGTCCCCCCCACCTCAGAGCCACTGCCCCCCTCTAGAGCTGTATGCCCCCCATTGCTATGTACCCCTTTCCTCAGTAATATGGATGTCCCCAGTAATGTGTATGTCCCCAGCCTCTCTTGTGATGTATATACAGCAGTGTTAGTGTTCTCTGTGCGGCCATGTCTGTTAGTGTCAGCCACCAATCAGCGTGGCACAGACACGTGCCCAGGAGGAGCTGGATGGAGACAAGCGGGGAGGTGAATGAGGCTGTTGCCGGCTTCCCAATATTAAAAATTAGATAAAAATATAAAAATTTGTCTGTGTGTGCATGTGTGATGCGTATCTATGTGTCATCTATGTATGTCGGTGTGTATGACTGTGTCTAGATTTATGTCTGTTTATATGTGTTTTTGTGAATTTGTCTTTAAATATATACTGTATGTGTACGTATGCCTGTATGTGTATGTACAGTATCTGTGCATGTCTATGTGTGGATGGGGCCCACTGAGACTTTTTCGCCCAGGACCTACAAAAACCTGGAGCCGGCCCTGCGTGTACCAGTCATGTATTTTCCTGTACACTGTACAGGGGCGTACCTTTGGGGGGCATGCGGCATATCTGCCCCTGCACAGCAATCAGGGGGGCACCATTGGAAAATGTGAGGCAGCAGTATGGTGGGAGAAAATTGTAAGTGGACAGTATTGGGAAAGAAAAGTGTGCGGGGCATAGAATGGAGACTGGGTAGTGGGGGAGGGGGGATAAGCAGTATAGAGAAGGGGCAGTATGGTGGCCAGTGTGAGGGCACAGTATGGAGGACACAGTATGCTGAGGAGAGGGAATGTGAGACTGAGGTGCAGTATAGAGAAGGAGCAGTATGGTGGCCAGTGTGAGGGCACAGTATGGAGGGCACAGTATGCTGAGGAGGGGGAATGTGAGACTGAGGTGCAGTATAGTGACTGGATAGTGAAGGAGATAGGCAGTATAGAGAAGGGGCAGCATGGTGGCCAGTGTGAGGGCACAGTATGGAGGACACAGTATGCTGCGGAGGGGAATGTAAGACTAAGGTGCAGTATAGTGACTGGATAGTGAAGGAGATAGGCAGTATAGAGAAGGGGCAGCATGGTGGGCAGTGTGAGGGCACTGTATGGAGGACACAGTATGCTGCGGAGGGGAATGTAAGACTGAGGTGCAGTATGGTGACTGGATAGTGAAGGAGGTAGGCAGTATAGAGAAGGGGCGGCATGGTGGCCAGTGTGAGGGCACAGTATGGAGGGCATAGGATGCTGAGAAGGGGGAAAGTGAGACGGAGATACAGTATAGTGACTGGATAATGAAGCAGGTAGGCAGCATAGAGAAGGGGCAGCATGGTGGCCAGTTTGAGGACACAGTATACTGAGGAGGGGGAATGTGAGACTGAGGTGCAGTATGGTGACTGGATAGTGAAGGAGGTAGGCAGTATAGAGAAGGATCAGCATGGTGGCCAGTGTGAGGACACAGTATGGAGGTCACAGTATGCTGCGGAGGGGAATGCAAGACTAAGGTGCAGTATAGTGACTGGATAGTGAAGGAGGTAGGCAGTATAGAGAAGGGGCAGCATGGTGGCCAGTGTGAGGGCACAGTATGGAGGACACAGTATGCTGCGGAGGGGAATGCAAGACTAAGGTGCAGTATAGTGACTGGATAGTGAAGGAGGTAGGCAGTATAGAGAAGGGGCAGCATGGTGGCCAGTGTGAGGGCACAGTATGGAGGACACAGTATGCTGCGGAGGGGAATGCAAGACTAAGGTGCAGTATAGTGACTGGATAGTGAAGGAGGTAGGCAGTATAGAGAAGGGGCAGCATGGGGGCCAGTGTGAGGGCACAGTATGGAGGACACAGTATGCTGCGGAGGGGAATGCAAGACTAAGGTGCAGTATAGTGACTGGATAGTGAAGGAGGTAGGCAGTATAGAGAAGGGGCAGCATGGGGGCCAGTGTGAGGGCACAGTATGGAGGGCACAGTATGCTGCGGAGGGGAATGCAAGGCTAAGGTGCAGTATAGTGACTGGATAGTGAAGGAGGTAGGCAGTATAGAGAAGGGGCAGCATGGGGGCCAGTGTGAGGGCACAGTATGGAGGGCACAGTATGCTGAGGAGGGGGAATGTGAGACTGAGGTGCAGTATTTATATCTAAATGCTACAGTCCGTGCTCTACTGTTATGGTTAAAATGTTAACGTTATTGGGCCCCCACCAGATTTTCTGCCCAGGGGCCCCCACCAACCTTAATCCGGCCCTGCTTATCACCAAAGTGATTCTCAATATTGAACAAAATGCTGTAATTTCAAAACTAGGCAAGCGTTTTGTCAAAAATGCAAACTTCAATTTCCATCCACTGCAATTTGGGCTATTAGATTCTTCTTTGAATCTTCTCCCATGTCTCCATGTCTGTCCACATAGATATTCCTCCAATCTCCTTAAATTGGCCAAACAGCTGGGAAAAAAATGAAAGAATATTCTTTGGACAACATTAAAAGAAATTATTTTTTATAGTATATGAACTGCCAAAAAGTAACCTCAGTCTTATGCTTGACACTAAATGGCAATATACGGTGGAGCACACTTTTTACAGATGTAATGTTTTGTGTTATAGTCTCCTTCACTTATTCAACAACATTACAATTCGTGATTGGTGAACTAGGAGTTAAAGTTCTTGTAGTCCCCTAAAATTCATTCACTACATAAATTCTAATAATTGGAGGTGACTAAGATAGATTTGTAGCCCCTGGTGATGGGTGAGCCTGCATGGCCCTGCTTGGTACTCGATTGAGCATTAGAGTGTTCGACTACTAGTGAAGCTCGGCAGAGTATCTCGGGTGTTCAGGTATTTCGTCTGTGAAACGAAGACCACAATGCACAAGCTTGCTTCACTGCATGATGTTCAGGCACCCCAGGGAGAGCTATTCACATTCTTAGGCCTTTAACCTCTTCACGATACATGACGTATTGGGTACGTCATGGATTGTGTGAGATTAATCCCCGCGGCTGCCGTGGGCAGTCCGCTGCGATCCGCGGACATGTCAGTTGATGTCAACAGCTGACATGTGTACCTGCTAGTCGCGTGTGAAATCACGTTCCACCCGCGCCTATTAACTCCTTACATGTCGCTGCCAAATTCTGACAGCAAGATGTATCAGCACGCCGCCATAAGCATAACTTACCCGCCCCCATTGGAAGTAATTTGACGTCATCACGTGACTTCCGGTGGTTGCCATGGTAGCACAGGGTCAGTACAGGCCTGTACAATACAATACCATACAACACAATACAGGCCTGTAGCTATCATGAGTCACTTTCTCTCACTTCCGGCAGAGGGCCGTGTGAGAGAGAAGAGCTGCTTTTCTCCAGATCTCAGCTGTCTAGCTGTTTTCTGGAGAAATGGAAGAGCGACCAGACTGCTGATCGTTATAGTCCCCTAAGGGACATATTTGGTATCACTGCATTCAGAAACGCCCAATCTTTCAAAATATAAAATTAATAAATCCGATCGGTAAACGGCGTAGCGGCAAAAAAATTCCAAACACCAAAATTACGTTTTTTGGTCTCCGCAAATTTTACGCAAAATGCAATAACAGGCGATCAAAACATAGCATCTGCGCAAAAATGGTACCGTTAAAAACATCAGCTCGAGACGCAAAAAATAAGCTGTCACTGAGCCACAGATCCCGAAAAATGAGAACACTAAGCCCTGTCACACACAGAGATAAATCTGTGATAAATCTGTGATAAATCTGTGGTAGATCTGATGTAGATCTGTGGTAGATCTGATGTAGATCTGTGGTAGATCTGTGGCAGATCTGTGGTTGCAGTGAAATTGTGGACAATCAGTGTCAGGTTTGTGGCTGTGTACAAATGGAACAATATGTCCATGATTTCACTGCAACCACAGATCTGCCAAAGATTTATAACTGTGTGTGACGGGGCCTTTAAGAGTTTCAGAAAATGTCACAAAAAAAGTGCGCCACTTTTTTTGTACAAGCTTGTGAATTTTTTTTTAACCCCTTAGATAAAAGTAAACTTATACATGTTTAGTGACTATAAACTCATACCGACCTGAGACATCACACTAACACTTCAGTTTTATCATATAGTGAACCTGGTGAATAAAATATCCCAGAAACTATTGTGCAATCGCACTTTTTTTGCAGTTTTTCCACACTTTAAATTTTTCTGCTTTTTTCCAGTACACTATATGGTGAAACTTATGATTTCATTTAAAGTACAGCTCATCCCGCAAAAAACAAGCTCTTCTTTGGCAAGATTGAAGGAAAAATAAAAAAAGTTACGGCTCTCGGAAGAAGGGGAAAACCGGAAAATTGCCCAGGGGTGAAGGGGTTAACATAGTTTCTGTTGTTTGGCACATGGTCAGTAAGTGGAGGCTGCTATGCTTTTTGGAAGTAATCCCTGAGAGAGGGATTCAATTCTCCTGACCAGGAATAGAGGCCATACTGCGTTTATGTTGTTTCAAAGCCACAAGAAGGCCCTTATTATTTTGTTGGAGAGCCAGTTTATGCAGAAGAAATACATTTGATGGACTCTTAAAGTGACAGTGCCCCAGTTTTGCTACCTCATGAAGCGAGCTCTGGTGAGTGATACTCCTCCTCACACCATGTTCTCGAAGGTAGTGTGACCAACAAAAAAAAAAAAACTGCCCTCCTCTCTGCCCGGAAATGCTCTGTTTATGGCTGGCTATATGTGGACGGAGACCCAAACAGGCCAATCATTGACTTTCCATAATGCTTGATAATGCTTAATATTTGAGCTCATCCGGCTGTCTGACCAGCTCCAATTCATTAGCGAGTATTCGAGTATTTTAGTGCTTGCCCATCACTAGTAGCTACCAAAATTATTATATGGAGCCTGTTGTTTCCCAACATGACTCCGAGTGGCAACTGCAGGGAATTTGACCTGAATTAGCTGTGTGACACCATAAGACAATGCCACGTTCAATCAAGATGGGACTTTGATGTACACTATAAGTTCAAAGCAGTCTATATTTGGGATCTGTATGTCATGTGCATAAATTCTTACTTAAATACCTCCGAATGTTGACTGGGCTATTGCAATACATTGCTTCATTTCTTTTTAGCATTTCTGATGTAGATTTATTGGTGTGCTTGGGATTATTTTCCTGTTGTACAGTATATCCCAATTTTGGCCAAGCTTTAGCTTTTTGATAGATGATTACAAATTTGACTGCAGAACACTTTACAATTAGTATGAGGTGTATGTACTGATATACTATATTTGGTTTACTAGGCATTATGGCCAACCATCTCCACTTTAGATTCGCTTGACAAAAAAACTTTGTTTCTGAAGTCTCATGGTTTGCTCAGATGCTACTTTGTAAACTTTAGTCATGCTACTATGTTCTTTTTAAAAAGAAAAAGTTTTCCTTTGGCAATCCTTCCAAACAAGCCATACTTCTTCAGTGTTTTTCTAATTGTACTGTCATCAACTTGAGTATATAATTTGGTGACTGAGGCCTTTAGAGTCTTAGCTGTAGCTCATGGGGTCCTTGCAATTTCTCCGGGCACTGTACAGTCTGACTTGGGTGCATTTTTTATCTTGAATGTTTTCAACTTGTGAATATCAATCTTTCTCACTGTATAATGATGGACTCCAAATTGTTTGGACACTACCTAATAATTTTTTCCAAAATTCAGTGGCAACAACAATTGCTTTTTTCGAATCGCTCCTTATGTCTTTTCTCCTTGGCATTATAATAACACACATCCGAATACTCCAGACTGGCAAACTGCCTAAGTTTCTGCTTTACAGATGTGGTCACACTTGCTGATGAGCAATTAATGACATTTGACTGGCAGCACTTGACTATTACATATTCTCTGAAGGTTGTACTTAATTTTTACACACTGCTGTTACAACTTGACCTAGTATTAGTTACAGAAATTTGTATTTATTTATTTTATTCTGCTTGCTTATACAGTAACATTATATTATGCAGTACTTTGCATTGGGGTCACAATTACATTTCCCTATCAGTATGTCTTTGCAGTGTGGAAGGAAACTGGAGTTACAAGAGGAAACCCACTAATCACACAGTGTCATTCGTCATGTGTTGTTGCTCATCTGAGGTTGTATTTACCAAATTTAGCATGCAAAGTCTGGAATTTTTCTTTATTATGTCCTGATACAGTTAGGTCTAGTGATGGGCGGACTCGCAGATATCAGCGGGTCCAACCGGGTTTAAAAAAAAAAAAAAAAATAGTTTGGGCCCGGAATTGTTCTCTGATATAACTGGCTGGATGCTGCTCCCCATATACGTTTATGGGGACCAGAATCCGGCACTTTAAAATGGTGGTACAAGGGATAGGGGGATTGGAGCAGACGTGTTATACTTAGCAAGTGTCCTGCGTTTCTCTAATACTACTTCCAGAGCAGCTCATTAATATCATATGTATGCACTCCTTTCCCAGCCCACTGGCAGTACCAGTATCTCTGGTTGCAGTCAGACGCGCCCACACCCTGTCTGACAGCGTGTCTGACTGCTTTCAATTAGAGGAGCTGTGTGTCTCTCTATTTGTGTAAAAATAAATAAAACAATTGGCGTAGGGTTCCCCCATATTATGACACCCAGCACAGATAAAGGATACAGCTGCAGGCTGCAACCCCTAGCCATGCACTTATCTTGGCTGTGTATCAAAATAACAGGGACCGCATGCAGCTTTTTTTTTTTTTTTTTAAATAAATAAATGGCGTACAGTCCCCCCTAATTTGTATACCCAGCCATGATAAAGCTGACAGCTGGGAGCTGGTATTCTCAGGCAGGGGAGACCCATGCTTATTGGGACCCCGAGTCTTAAAATAGCAACCTACAGTTGTCCAGGATTGTCGCATCTATTAGATGCGAAAATTGCGGCACTTTACCCAGCTCATCCGATTACCCTGGTGCAGCAGCAATCAGGGTAATAACCGGTTACTAACTGCTCACAGTTGCCACTAAGCAATAAATTAGTAATGGGAGGTGTCTATGAGACTGCCCCCATTGCTAATCTGTAAGTTAAAAGAAATAAGCACAAACACCGAACACTTCCCTTATTTGAAATAAAACACATCCTCTTTCACCCCTTTATTAACCCCCCAAAACACCCAGGTCCGACATAATCACCACAAGGTCCCACAATGATTTCAGGTCTACTATATATTAAGTGACAGCGAGTGGGCATAGAACACAACCACCCATTGTGAGCTTCATGGAGAGACTGAGCCGCAGCGATGAGTGGTGATGTCACTCAAGTTATTTGCGGACAGAGCTGGAGGTTCCCATGGTCCTCCACTTGTGATCGCAGGTAATCTGACCTCAGGTGACCTTACTGAACTCAGTGACCTCTACGCCCTTTTATTTTAATACACACACAAGATAAGCGCACGGCTGGGGACTGCAGCCTGTAGTCGTATGCTTTATATGTGCTGGTTATCATAATATAGGGGGACTCTACGCCACTTTTGTAATTTATTTATTTATTTTTACAGAAATCTAGACACAGACCTCCTCTGATTGAAAGCAGTCAGACACGCTGTCAGACAGGGTGGGGGCGTTGTCTGACTGCAACCAATCAGAGACGCAAGAACTGCTGATGGGCGACGGAAGCAGTGCATATCCATGAAGATGATGAGCAGCCCGGGAAGTAGCGTGAGCGGCCCCGGGAAACAGGCAATCTTTAGGCTGAAAAGAAAGAAGAAATCCATTGGAAAGATAGCATAAATGTTAGGAATGGCCTAATCAACTATTTGGTACATTCTGCAAAAAAAAAAGAAGTGCACTGGTAAGCATGGGAACTCAAGAAAGCCTGGACATCTATGGAAGACAACAGCGGTGGATGATCATAGAATGCTTTCCATAGTGAAGAAAAAGACGCTTCATAACATTCACCCGGCAAAAAACATTCTCCAGGAAGTAGATGCTTCACTATTTCAGCCTATAATAAAGATATAACTCAATGAGAGCAAACAGAGGGTTCACCACAAGGTGCAAACCATTAATTAACCTTAAAAGTGGAAAAGCCAGATTAGACTAAAATGTCTAAAGAAGCCACCCAGTTCTGAAAAAGCATTCTTAGACTAATATATATAAGATCTACTTGTATCATAAAAATGGGAACAAAAAAGTCTGAAGAAGTCTTGAAACAGCTCATGATTCCAAGCACATGATATCCTCTGTAAAACATGGTGGAGGCAGTGTGATGGCCAGGCATGTATGACTTCCAATGGCTCTTGTGTTTTTTTGATGATGTGACCGAATTCGGAAGTGTACAAGGCTATATTTTCTGCTCAGATTCAACCAAATCCAGCACGGTTTTGATTGGACGGCACTTCACAATACAGATGGACAATGACCCAAAACACACTGTGAAAGCAAACCAAATAGATTTTTAAGTCAAAGAAGTGGAATATTCTGAAATTGCTAAGTCAATCACCAGATCTTAACCCCATCAAGCTGCATTTCACATGCTTCAATTGAACTCGTCAGGTGCAATATGCACCCAGAACCATTAGCAGTTCTGGGTATGTGGCACCCCTGAGGCTTCAGTCGCCACAGGGTATTGCATCTCATTTAAGGTGCAATGCTTATCCTGGGTGATGAAGGAGTTAACCATTAGTGTCTTTTCACTTACACAACATCCAGCCAGTGAGTCAGCCAGTTACAGAACTCAGGAAGCCAGCCAGCCTGGGAAATTCCCGGTTGCTGGGACAACCACTAGTGAGTCATCACGAAGGTGGGGGCTGCACTGAGGAGGTGAGAGAGCACACACAAATTCAGGTAAGAATAGTCTGAGACTCTGAACAACACGGTCACAGGAAAGAGTGCTTAAGAGCTTCTCCTGCTAGAACCGGGCAGACTGGAAAAGGGCAAGAGGCAACTGGTGGAGCTAGTGAGACAGAAGAGAATATGGTAGCTGGAGGTCAAGCCAAACCGTTCCCACAGTGCCAGCGCAGACAGGGTGCAGAGCCTTGGGTTGAGACATATTCCAAGTTGGACCACCAGAATCTGCAGGGGATAGGGATTCTAAGTCCCATCACCCACCATCCATTTCCCCGGAGCACAGTGACACATAGGTTCCGGGGTCAAGATCACGGTCGGGCCCCATGGTGGATCCGCGCCACCTGGACGGGACACTTTACAAGAACACTGGGATCCCCAAGTTGCTTCAAGCCATGGGGATCCACAAGTAAGCGCAGAGGAGGAAGGTCTGACACTCCACAGACATCGGTGATTGCTTCTGATTTACCCAGGACCAGGGCATCTTATGAACTGTGAGTAGAAAACTTTGAATCACAGCCCCGTTGTCGTCTTTTTCATTGCCAGTGCCTACGCCCCGCACTTTGGGGCCACCGGTCGTCCCCACCTCCCTCATCTCCCTGGGGCCCACTTCGCCTGTGGGGAGCAGAACCATCTCGGCTGCGGCATCACCATCCGTCCCAGAGGACATCACCTGCAGCGGTGGCTAATTCCTGGCCGCATGCCACAGGTGGCATAGTCACTTTCAACAACCACCTCCTACCCCCCTTTATTATGGACACCTTGAGGCATGAAACTGGGCAGGCTGCCGTGACTACACAACCAGCATCGGCCCGGCATCGAAAAACAGGTATAATACAGACCCCCCTGCCCCCTGGGTGCCACAGGTACACATTGCTAATCTCTTCCTAACCATCCCTGTATCTAGTAGCATACATAAAGAGATCTTTAGAAAAAGTATTTCTAAAGATCCTTAATGATATGTTAATTAGGCCAGGGACTAGTTGCAAGGGCAATACTTCCTGCGCTCATTCCGCCCTCTTAGCATGGCAGCACGCCCACAAGGGTGTAATAACATGCTATTCAATTCCCATTGCTCAGCGTCATCATCAGTGGTGATGCCTGTACTTGTGTCCATTGTATCCGCTTTAGAAGCCGGCTGTAGGTTCAATGCGCATGATCAGTATGCCCTGCACTTCCGGTCATGTGCACCATGAAGCCGGGTGTTCCTGACTCGGTTTCAGAGAGACATACAACACCAAAGAAGAAAAAAACGAACAAAGGGTCACAAATAACAATGTCTTTATTGATATTCAATTAAAAAACAATTATTAAATATTAAATATTTGTTGTTTTTTTAATATGTAATATTTAATAATTGTTTTTTTTTAATTGAATATCAATAAAGACATTGTTATTTGTGACCCTTTGTTCGTTTTTTTCCTCTTTGGTGTTGTAAGTTAATCTCCGAATGGTCCCATTGATCCCATATACCCCTACACCGTATTATAAATTTACAAATTTACTTTTTCTGTGGGTGTTGGTATAGGTTTGCTCTCTAACAATTGGTGATTATCCGGTTTCAGAGAGGTCTAGTGCACATGACTGGAAGTGCCTGGACTTCTGATCATGCACACTGACCCTAAACCTGGCTTTCTGAAATGGTGACAACAGACACAGGTACGCACATCACCGCTGATGACGCTGGGCAATGGGCAATAAATAGCATGTTAGCATGCCCCTGTGGATGTGCTAACATGCTAAGGGTGGTGTCACACACAGCGACGACGACAACGATGTTGCTGCTACGTCACCATTTTCTGTGACGTTGCAGCGACATCCCGTCACTGTCGCTGTGTGTGACATCCAGCAACGACCTGGCCCCTGCTGTGAGTTCGCCGGTCGTTGCTGAATGTCCAGCTTCATTTTTTGGTTGTTGCTCTCCCGCTGTGACGCACACATCCCTGTGTGTGACAGCAAAAAAGCGACGAAATGAAGCGAGCAGGGAGCAGGAGCTGGCATCTGGCAGCTGAGGTAAGCTGTAACCAGGGTAAACATCGGGTAACCAAGGGAAGACCTTTCCCTGGTTACCCGATATTTACCTTCGTTACCAACATCGGCCGCTCTCGCTGCCAGTGCCGGCTCCCTGCTCTCTGCACATGTAGCTGCAGTACACATCGGGTAATTAACCCGATGTGTACTGAAGCCTGGAGAGCAGGGAGCCAGTGCTAAGCAGTGTGCGTAGCTCCCTGCTCTCTGCACATGTAGCTGCAGTACACATCGGGTAATTAACCCGATGTGCACTGAAGCTAGGAGAGCAGGGAGCTAGCGCTAAGCAGTGTGCGCGGCTCCCTGCTCTCTGCACATGTAGCTGCAGTACACATCGGGTAATTAACCCGATGTGTACTGAAGCCTGGAGAGCAGGGAGCCAGCGCTAAGCAGTGTGCGTAGCTCCCTGCTCTCTGCACATGTAGCTGCAGTACACATCGGGTAATTAACCCGATGTGCACTGAAGCTAGGAGAGCAGGGAGCTAACGCTAAGCAGTGTGCGCGGCTCCCTGCTCTCTGCACATGTAGCTGCAGTACGCATCGGGTAATTAACCCGATGTGTACTGTAGCTAGGAGTGCAGGGAGCGAGCGCTAAGCGGTGTGCGCGGCTCCCTGCTCTCTGCACATGTAGCTGCAGTACGCATCGGGTAATTAACCCGATGTGTACTGTAGCTAGGAGTGCAGGGAGCCAGCGCTAAGCGGTGTGCGCGGCTCCCTGCTCTCTGCACATGTAGCTGCAGTACGCATCGGGTAATTAACCCGATGTGTACTGTAGCTAGGAGTGCAGGGAGCCAGTGTGACGCCCTGGGCAAGCCAGGGGTCACAGGTCACAACACCACCACACCCTACACCCCAGTTAGGAACATTAAGGCTAACCTAAAATCCTTGTTGCCTTCCTCCAGGGGCTGATGTCCACACCAGGGGGTGGGCCAGGCGGTTGGCTCTGCCCACCGAGGAGTTCACAGCCCTGGAGGCGGGAAGAACCAGGCAGTTGAGCTCAGGCAGAGCTTGAGTGAGGAACAGAGAACAGTTAAGGAAGTGAAAGTAGAAGGAAGTGAAGTAGTAGTGGAGCTAAGGAGAAAAGCTGAAGTGACAGAAAAGTGAGAGTAGTAAAGCCTGAAGTTGGTCCGGGTGTGTGCCCCGGACTGTGAGAGCAAGGTCAGCAGATGGCGGTGATAGTCTGCAGGGGGACTGCTCGGAGGTTGCTGGAAGGACCGCGGACGGGTGGTGACCCGGCGGTACCGGAGCAGTATACGAAGAACAGTCAGCACCAGGGCAGGGGCCTTTCGGATCCCGGCAAGGCTAGGAGTCGCCATAATTTGCCAAATCCGTCAGTGAAGGGGACGTCTGTCTCCTAACAACCAAGTCCCGATTGAAGGCAACAGTCCAACCGTAACAGAGAGACACCGCCACCGCCAGGGCACCAGTTTCTCAGGGCCAGCGCCTGCGGGCAAAGTAGGGCTCCTCCGGCCCATATCCAAGCCGGGGAGCGGTTTACCGGTGGGAACCCATCGCAACCATCATCATCTTAGGTGCAGGAAAAAGGGACCGTCACCGTTACCTACTGGGGAAAGCAAGTGCAGCCGTCCGTGGGAACCGTCTTTCCAGCCGTGTGTTTTACCGAGAACTGTGTCATCGTCTCAGGCTGAGTGAGTACCACAGTGCCGCAAGGCACAGAGCTGCTCCCGCGTCCCTGCATCCCACCAAGCCCTGCATCACCCACCTCATCACTGGGCCCCGGGACAACCAACCCCATACCCACGGAGGGGAGGACTAACATCCAGCTGCCCCGTACCATCACTCCCGGGATCCCCATACACAGCAGCGGTGGTGTCTACAAATCACCACAACCGTGGGTGGCGTCACAGACAATAAACTATCCCAAATCCCCATCCCCTTTCACTCACGGGCGAGGAGCACCGCTAGAGTCCCCGGGATCCGGCCCATCGCTCGAGACACCGAGCAGCAGCAGGCCGCAGAAGCCGTGGCAGCCGTACCCGAGCAGTGGGAGAGCGCGGCGTCCCCTCCTCCGCCCGCGACAACTTGGCGTCCCGAACAGGATCTTACCGCTCTGCCGTTGGGTAGAGGTGCGCCTTGTGACCGCCGGAGGTATCCGGCCGAAATATTTCAGAAGTCGCCATCTTTGGCGCGAAAAGTTCCCGCTCGAGCGTCTTCTCGAGTAGCAGAGGCGCGAAGGCCAAAACCCCGCCCCGAGAGAGGAGGGGCCGGGAAAGAAGCTAAGGGGGACGCGATGGCGGCTGGCTGCATGTGAACGCAGCTATAAAAGCAGGGACGCCAGGACACTGCGGCCATTTACTGGTTCCTGAAAGAGGTCGCTGCTAAAGATGCTGAGTCCGACCAGCAACACCCTGGTCCCCGCGCCTGGCACTGCAGCGCGGGTGAAAGTCCAGACCGTCCAGCTAAGCAGCCGTCTGCAGGTCCGCATGCATGTCCTCCTGGAGGAGTGGGAGGCCGACATGGCGGAAGTGGTGGCGGCCATACGGAGACGCGAGGTGGAGGGAGTCTTGGAAGGGAGGGTAAGTGACCCACGCCCCTGTACCCCTAGTGGGTCGGTCATCGCGGCTGAGGGATCCGGTCCATACCCGCTTGCCCTGCTACCTCCCCTGCTACCCGTGTTGGCTGCTGCTGCCCCGCCACTAGGCCCGCTACCACCACCACTGGTAGCGGTACCCTGCCAATCCGCCCCGGCGGACCGACCTGCAGCAGAAGCTCGTGACCACCCTGATCCACTTCAATGGAAGAAGCCGAAGGCTGAGGCCGTCAGCAAAGATGCACTGGAGGCACGGCGGGGATGCAGCTGCCAGGAGGCAGAGCAGGCCATGTCACAGCGGGGTCCCTCATTACTGAAGGTGCCGGTCGTAGCCGACACGGAGGGACTCTGGCTGGGTCCGTCCCCCGCACACGCTGAACCGGAGCAAACAGAAAGTGCTCCCGGCTGGGAGCGGCGGCAACAGCAGCTGCGCAGGGAGATCGATGCCCGAGAGGGGTTTAGAGCGGATGTGCATGCCCGCATGTATATGGAAGAAGATCGCCTGCAGCGAGCTACCATTGGGGTCCAGAGCGGTACACCATGTGAAGGTGGCACTAGAGTCCCACGAGTGAGAATGGACTATTGAGCCGCAAAAGGCAGCGGAGTGCCGCTGCACCATCCCCGTTGGGACCACCAGTGTGTGTGTTTTGAGTTTGAAAAATGAAAAATGATTACCGAACAGTCATCTGATCAACCGTGATTTGGAAACCGGCCGTTGCCGGCACCGTTGTCCCCGTGGGGACCGTTTAAAAAGTTTTGCATGGAGAACTTTCCATGGACAAGCCCGTGAACTTGCAGGGCAACCACAAACGTTAAGTGGCATGTAAATAAGTTGTTTTACCGTTACTGTTTCCACAGTTGCCGCCTCCGGAGAGGCAGGTTGGAGGGAGAGCCCACAGCAGAGCAGGCTGGGGCCCAGCCACCACAGGAACTGGTGGCTACCCTCTGGAGGGGAAGGACAGATCCCGCTCGGGTGACTTGTGCTGGACTGGGGTCAAGGGGTGCTGCCTGGGTTTTAGGGGCAGCATCAGGGCCAGGTTGCTTGGGTGGGAGAGAGCGGAGACCGTAACCGTAAACCGTTTGCAACGTTTAAGAACTGAACCTCCCGATGTGGGATGATGCCATAAATTGTTATGTTTACCGTTTTACCTTTATATATTTTCAGAAAATAAAACCGGTGTTGGACGGGCAGCCCGAGGACGGTCTGCATTTTGCTAAGGGGGAATGTGACGCCCTGGGCAAGCCAGGGGTCACAGGTCACAACACCACCACACTCTACACCCCAGTTAGGAACATCAAGGATAACCTAAAATCCTTGTTGCCTTCCTCCAGGGGCTGATGTCCACACCAGGGGGTGGGCCAGGCGGTTGGCTCCGCCCGCCGAGGAGTTCACAGCCCTGGAGGCGGGAAGAACCAGGCAGTTGAGCTCAGGCAGAGCTTGAGTGAGGAACAGAGAACAGTTAAGGAAGTGAAAGTAGAAGGAAGTGAAGTAGTAGTGGAGCTAGGGAGAAAAGCTGAAGTGACAGAAAAGTCAGAGTAGTAAAGCCTGAAGTTGGTCCGGGTGTGTGCCCCGGACTGTGAGAGCAAGGTCAGCAGACGGCGGTGATAGTCTGCAGGGGGACTGCTCGGAGGTTGCTGGAAGGACCGCGGACGGGTGGTGACCCGGCGGTACCGGAGCAGTATATGAAGAACAGTCAGCACCAGGGCAGGGGCCTTTCGGATCCCGGCAAGGCTAGGAGTCGCCATAATTTGCCAAATCCGTCAGTGAAGGGGACGTCTGTCTCCTAACAACCAAGTCCCGATTGAAGGCAACAGTCCAACCGTAGGAGAGAGACACCGCCACCGCCAAGGCACCAGTTTCTCAGGGCCAGCGCCTGCGGGCAAAGAGGGGCTCCTCCGGCCCATATCCAAGTCGGGGAGCGGGTAACCGGTGGGAACCCATCGCTACCAACATTACACTAGGTGCAGGGACAGAGACCGTCACCGCCAACTACCGGGGAGAAGCAACAGCAGCCGTCTGTAAAAACCGTCTTTACAGCCGTGTGTTTTACCGAGAACTGTGTCAACGTCTCAGGCTGAATGAGTACCACAGTGCCGTGCGGCACAGCGCTGCCCCCGCGACCCTGCACCTCACCAGGCCCCACACCTGGCCTGCCATCCACCCCTACCCCATCACCGGGCCCCGGGACAACCAACCCCCTACCCACGGAGGGGAGAACTAACATCCAGCTGCCCCGTACCATCACTCCCGGGATCCCCATACAGAGCAGCGGTGGTGTCTACAAATCACCACAACCGTGGGTGGCGTCACGGACAATAAACTATCCCAAATCCCCATCCCCTTTCACTCACGGGCGAGGAGCGCCGCTAGAGTCCCCGGGATCCGGCCCATCGCTCGAGCCACCGAGCAGCAGCAGGCTGCAGCAGCCGCGGCAGCCGGACCCGAGCAGTGGGAGAGCGCGGCGTCCCCTCCTCCGCCCGCGACACCAGCGCTAAGCGGTGTGCGTGGCTCCCTGCTCTCTGCACATGTAGCTGCAGTACGCATCGGGGAATTAACCCGATGTGTACTGTAGCTAGGAGTGCAGGGAGCCAGCGCTAAGCAGTGTGCACGACTACCTGTTCCCTGCTCTCTGTACATGTAGCACAGCGACGCATGTGTTTGACAGCTAAGCAGCGATCATAACAGCGACTTACAAGGTCGCTGTTGCGTCACAGAAAATGGTGACGTAACAGCGATGTCGTTGTCGCTGTCACTATGTGTGAACCCAGGTTAAGAGGGTAGACTAGTCTGGGGAACTAACGTCCAGGGGGCTAGTGCCCTCACTCATTAGCATATGATAAAAGATCTTTAGAGATACTTTTTCTAAGGGGTGCTTCACACACAGCGAGCTCGCTGCCGAGATCGCTGCTGAGTCACGCTTTTTGTGACGCAGCAGTGACCTCATTAGCGATCTCGCTGTGTGTGACACTGAGCAGCGATCTGGCCCCTGCTGCGAGATCGCTGCTCGTTACACACAGCCCTGGTTCGTTTTCTTCAAAGGCGCTCTCCCGCTGTGACACACAGATCGCTGTGTGTGACAGCGAGAGAGCGACAAATGAAGCGAGCAGGGAGCAGGAGCCGGCGTCTGGCAGCTGCGGTAAGCTGTAACCAAGATAAACATCGGGTAACCAAGGTGGTTACCCGATATTTACCTTAGTTACCAGCCTCCGCAGCTCTCACGCTGCCTGTGCTGCCGGCTCTCTGCACATGTAGCTGCTGTACACATCGGGTTAATTAACCCGATGTGTACTGTAGCTAGGAGAGCAAGGAGCCAGCGCTAAGCAGTGTGCGCGGCTCCCTGCTCTCTGCACATGTAGCTGCATTACACATCGGGTTAATTAACCCGATTTGTACTGTAGCTAGGAGAGCAAGGAGCCAGCGCTCAGTGTGCGCGGCTCCCTGCTCCCTGCACACACAGCTAAGCGGTGTGCGCTGGTAACTAATGTAAACATCGGGTAACCATACCCGATGTTTACCTTAGTTACCAGTGTCCGCAGCTTCCAGACGCCGGCTCCGTGCAAGCGCAGCGTCGCTTGCACGTCGCTGCTGGCTGGGGGCTGTTCACTGGTCGCTGGTGAGATCTGCCTGTTTGACAGCTCACCAGCGACCATGTAGCGATGCAGCAGCGATCCTGACCAGGTCAGATCGCTGGTCGGATCGCTGCTGCATCGCTAAAGTGTGAAGGTACCCTAAAAGATCCCTTTATCTGTGCTAGTGTATACAGGGACGGTTAGGCAGGGATTAGCAATATGCACCCAGAACTGCTCGTGGTTCTGGGTGCATATGGGACCTGACAGTTTCCCTTTAAAACAAAACTTAAGGAAGATTGTCTCACAAACAAAAACGTCAGTTGCAGTAAAGGCTGGAAACATAATGGAGGAAACATAATGTTTGGTGACGTCCACGGCCTCCAGACTTCAGGCAGTCATTCCCTGCAGAGGATTTTCTACAAAATGTTAAAAATGAAGATTTTATTTATGGTAAAGTTAATTTCTCCAATTACTTCTGAGCCCCTGAAATGAGGAGGCTTTGTTGAAAGATTGTTGCAATTCCTGAACGTTTCACGGGATATTTTTTGAATTTTATTGTTCCATTATAAATAAAAAGGAATAGCAGCATGCAGAGCTGAAATCACAAAGATTCGGTCATTGTTTATTGTACAAAATCTGAGGCGTCTGTTCCAAGTACAGTGAGGGCATCAGGTCTCTGAACTTACCTGGATATTGGGGCAATGAAACCTTCACACCACTTGTCTCAGCTAATTGAGGATTCACTTCTAAGCTCAGTGTGTTTGCTTTTTAAATGTCCATCTATTATGTAATGTCTCTGCTCTTTCTGGGTATATATTTGGGTTTCTTCAGATACTTTCTTATGCCATGCCTGATGAAGAGGCCTAAGTAGTCCGGAAAGCTTGCTTTATGACATGAATTGATTTATTTTTGTTAGCCATTGAAAGGTATCATAAATACAAGATTATTATTTTGTTTCTCCCACTGAGAGCAATCCATCATTCTTCCTCCCTCACACAGTGCACTTTAGAAGCCTGTGCCTGGTCAGTGGGGGTATCAGCAATCATACATTTATCCCAGAAGTTAAGGGGCAACCCTTTGTTGCCTTAAAGTCTTTGTTTTATATTGGAATGCAGTAAAAGAACGTGTCAGCTACCCTATTTTAAGGGCCCTTTCACACTGCGTTGTTTCCCGTGTTCAGCAGTCCCATCGGGGCTTATGTCCGATGCCCCTCAGCTAACCCTTTACATACCGTATTTTTTGGTTTATAAGACGCACCGGATCATAAGATACACCCCAAATTTAGAGTGTATAAAAAAGGGGGAAAAAAAAAAGGTGTCCGTCGTACAATCCGGTGGTCTGTTACCGGGGAGGGAATGGCAGTGGTGGTGGAGCGGGATCACATAAGGCAGAGGTGGTGGTGGAGCTTGTCGATAATGTGGGCAGTGCGGCTGGTGGGTGTTCCACATGCTGTGAGGTAGGCAACTTCCAGAAACTGTCAGCGGTGCGGGCTTCAAAAAATAGTGCCCGGAGTTGACACGTATGCAGATTGAGTTATTGGTTCAATGACAAGCTGAGATCTCATTTGCGCACGTGCCACCTCTGGGTGCCATTTTCCTTAAGTCTACTGCTGGGAGTTCAATGGGCTAGAGGCGGCGCGTGCGCGCATGAGATCTTGAGCCGAGAGCTCGAGCTGCGCATGCGCTGCCTCCGGGCGCCATTATTTGAACTCCGCACCGCAAATATTTTCAGGATGCCCCTGCCTCACAGCTCGACGTCACACCGGCCCCAGCACAGCCTGCCGCCGCACAGGCCCCAGAACAGCACCTGCGTCCTGCAACCCCTCTCCATCAACTCCTGGTAAGTTGCCTTCAGATTTTAAGACTCATCCCTCATTTTCCTCACAATTTTTTTGGGAGGAAAAGTGTGTCTTATAATCCGAAAATATGGTAATTAGCAAGAGGGACATCAGAGTTGGCTCCTTGCATATGGCGCTCTAGCAAATTATGTAAATCACATAAAGAAGGGCATGCTTGCAAGTTTAGAGGCAGGACTAGTCCAGGAAAAGAAATGCCCAACCAGACTAGTCTTGAGACATTTGCATAGTGTGAACAGAGCAAAACTTGATTGAATACACAGGGGGCATGCTTACAAGATGGGAAGCAGAATTAGTCCAATCACTTCTTGGTGCTTTGTAGCGGCCATTGTTGCTGTGGTGTTGCATGGGGACTCAGCCTTACAGCATGGATGCTGTGGGGCAACAGATTGCTCACCCTGTTGATGCAGTATCGCTGCGGTGGTAGTTGCTGTACGGCACCACACCTTTAAGGTGATGAATCCACTGAGAGGTTCAATATGATTTGGCAATGGGCTTCATACAGTCTGATCAGAATGTTAAACTAAGAGTTTCATGTTCAGTTTTGTAAATTTTTGCTAAGTTGCAATAGATCAATGTATAATACATTTTAAATGTCTTTTTGTACAGCTATGATAACTAGTCCAAGGAAATCAATGCCCCACTGAAGCCCTCTGACACATGTATAGTGCGATCACAGGATAAAACTGGATTTTGAATGAATCACAGAGACAAGAATGGGGTATTAGAATGTAGAAATAGCATAGAACAGAGACATGATAGTAATTTAGGGGGCTAAGGCAGCTGCAAAATTTGCACCGTTTGTATATATATATACAGGGTTTATAACACTTATCTTCCTTCTGAGGTTCTGAGTCAGCGACTGCATGAAAGTTGTGCAGAGCTTTATGAGAAGATTTCAGAAGGAAGATAAGAGTTATATATTGGTCCATCAGAGTAAGCTCACTGATGGATGCTAAGTTAACTCATTATGCAGCCAGCAATGCATAGTGCAACACAGAGGCTTTAGGCTAGGTTCGCACGCTGCGTTTTTGGCTGCTAAAAACGCACAAAAACGCACCTGCGTCGAAAAAACGCATCAAAAAACGCACGCGATTTGGTGCGTTTTTGGCTGCGTTTTGCTGCGTTTTTGATCTCTGCGTTTTGCTGCGTTTTTCAAATGCATTGCATGGGGGGAAAACGCAGAAAAACGCAGGAAAGAACTGACATGTCCATTTTTTTTTTTTAACTCAAAAACGCAGGTAAAAAAAAACAGATGTGTACGGACAGCAAAAATGAAAACTCATAGACTTTGCTGGGGAAGCAAAGTCCTGCAGTTTTGAGGCCAAAAACGCACCCGAAAAACGCGCAAAAACGCCGCGAAAAACGCACTGTGCGCACATAGCCTTAAAATCCAAATGGTGGGATTTTTTTTTTTATAAAATCCAATTGGAAAAATGTTAGCATTGAAGAAAAAAAAAAAGCACCTCCAAGGATGCCAATATGTTTGAATTCAGAATTACAGGACATTGACAATGCATCTAATATTAAAGGCCATACAACACATTTGTCTAATATTTCAGCTATGCACTGGGTGATGTTATATTGACATTAATTGATACCTCTTTAGCTTATTAATTTGATTTCACTTGACATCTTGTAGTTTTTCAGTATCAGAACCTGAGGAATCGTCTGAAATCTGTGCACCTTGGATTAAGACGTTCTTCTATTCTGCATTAGGTTTAATGAACATTTTTCTACACTGTACACTAAAATCCGGCAGTGTGATGCTAGTGGGAGTTCTGGAGTAATGAGAGTAATGAAGGATTAATGCACATTACACAGGCCATTAAGCTGCTGAAGGGACAAGATAAGATAAGTAAAAAATCCCAGCTGGAGGCCCACAGAGCTCTGTGTGAAGTGCTCTCACCCCAGCCTGAAGCATTGAGCCTCAGTAAGGCGTGAAACAGGGAGGCTGCCATCCACATAATTGTTATTATTATTGATATCTCACAGCTTCTATCATGCATCATGAGAAAATAATGGCTGGGGAAACCCATAATAATCCTTTTGTAGGACATGCAACTAATTGCAAAAATGGAACAATTTGTTCAGTGCCACAATGGATTCTTAGGCTAATGCTGTGTATGTCATTGACCATATGCGTCGGCACATATAGGAAAAAATCAGAGAAAAACAGAGGTACAGTATCGCCCTACAGTAGCTGTGTGTGAAGGCCCTTATTCTGGATACGCATAAAGGAAAATTGTCATACAGCTCAAAATTCACCGTGTCAGGACGACTGTTCACACAGCAAACACTATACACTAAAGGCCCCGTTACACGCAACTGTGCCGCCCCTGCGACAGCTGACGGGAACCCGGATCTGCAGTGGCTCGAGGGGTCTTCGGACCCAAGGCGGGGTCACGCGGCCTCTCGAAATAAAAAGGGGGAGTTTTCGTGTTTTGGGATAGTGCTCGTGACGCCACCCATGGTGTGTGGTAAAGTGAGGGACCACCGCTACCGGTGGCAGCTGAAGTTGTTAACCCCTCCGTGGGCAGGGGAGTGGTGTCCTGGGGCCCGGTGATGGATGGTGTGGAGAACCCATCGGGTGCAAGGGGGGTAACGTGTACTCACACAGACCAAAGTCACTGACGCTGACATCAGGTAAACCAAACTCTTGAGCACTCTGTGGTCCTTGTACAGGCACGCTGGTTCCGTGTCCGCTTGGTGCTGCTTGTTGACCTGAAGCCTTGTCCCTTGGCACTGTGTGTCCTACGTGTGGATCCCTTACACTTGAAGCGTTTCGGGTCCCGCTCACCTGCATGGCTAGCAGGGTGAGCTTGCTCTCAGGGTTCACGCTTGGGATTTTCTGGACAGTTGTGGGAAGTCCTATCCCCCTCGTTGCGCTAGTACCCTGATTCTGGAGCGGGTGGGGAACGGTTCCTGAAGATTCCGTTCCCGTCGGGTGAATTACTGGGCTGCGTGAAGCTACTTCCCAGCCTAGGGTCCGCGTACCCCGTCATGCCCTTGTCACTGCCCGGTTGTAGCACAAGGCAGCCAGTCTGCTCTCTGTAGCAGCACTGTACTCCCTGCCACTACCCCCTGCGACCGGGGTTCCAGCTCCTTCTGGCCAGGCCAACTGTCACCGCTGTCTCTCTTTGCACCTCCACTCTCTACAACTCACTCTCTGCACTGACACTTCTGCCCTCCTTCTACCAGCCTTCCATTTGGGTGGCCCTATTCCCCTCAGGCTGCCCAATGGATGTTCGGTGCGTGTGGTGCAGAGTGTTCCTCAGGATTTGTGTACACCTGTTGATAGTAACAACAAAGTGACAGGACCCGTAAGCAAGGAGGAGCGGATACCATGCAGAAGGGCAGATTGCACGGCACTCTTGTGACGACCTGATAGGCCAGGGCGTCACACTACGACATCGCGAACGAGATGTCGTTGGGGGTCACGGAATTCGTGACGCACATCCGTCCTCGTAAGCGACGTCGCTGCGCGTGACACGTATGAGCGACCGCTAACGATGCAACATACTTACCAAATCGTTGATTGTTGACACGTCATCCATTTCCCAAATGTCGTTGCTCGTTTAGGACGCAGGTTGTTCGTCATTCCTGAGGCAGCACACATCGCTATGTGTGGCAGCCCAGGAACGACGAAGAACACTGTACCTGCGTCCTCCAGTAACGAGGTGGGCGTGACTTTCATGTGGCTGCTCTCCGCCCCTCCGTTTCTATTGGACGCCTGCCGTGTGACGTCGTTGTGACGCCGCACAAACTGCCCCCTTAGAAAAGAGGTTCTTCGCCGCCCATAGCGACGTAGATAGGAAGGTAAGTATGTGTGACGGGTAGTAGAGATATTGTGCGCCACAGGCAGCGATTTGTCCATGACGCACAAACGACGGGGGAGGGGTGCTTTCACGAGCGACATCACTAGCAATGTCATGTAAAGCCCCCTTAAGTCTCTTATTACGCTTCAGAATTTCTCTGACAGGCTTAGGCATCGACAAATGTGTATTCTCTTTGATTTAGGCTTGCAGGAGTTACGTTTCGCTAGCCTGGTGATTGTCTCTGGAGTCACATGTTGTGAGAGACCTATCACAGCTACTCCCTGCCCTTTTTAAGATGGTAGATTTTATCCTCCCACGTCGATTATAGCTTTTGCAATACCGGTTCTTGTGCATGGTGTGAAATATTCTCATTGTCTGTTTATTTTCTCTCTGTTCTTTATTTCCCCCATGCACATATTGTCTGTGTGTTCTTACAGTGAGTTTGACATTTTCACTTGTCTTTTTGTGTGGGATTAATCACTCCTGTCAAAGCCCCCCCATGATATTGGAGAAGGGCTAGCCAGAAGCAGGGCTAGCCTGGCGGTCCAGACCTCTTCACCATCAAAAGTACCTTTGAGATAATGGGGCAGCTAGGGCCCCCTAGCCTGAGGGCCAGTCTTGGTCCCTGGTTATTCCCTTATAGTGCATAACAAAAATTTGGCAAAGTAGATAGAAAAAGTCAGGTGTTTGTCATGTAAAAAAATCATACCAAGAAGGATTATTTCAGAACTTTTCCCACATGTAAATACAAGCTATATAATGTCAAGCTATATATATATAATTGAAAAAACAAACTGAATTCATTTTGAAGTGAAGACTAAAAATAACAAACTAGAATAATGTGGTTGCATAAGTGTGAACACCCTTTTATAATTGTGTTCTGTTCAAAATTAGCCAATCACATTAAACTCATGTTGCATAGTAGTCAGTACACAGCTGCCATCATTTACAGTGATTCTGATTAACCCCATAAAACTGTTCTAGTAGTTTTTCCTGATAACAGAGAGTAATAGAGGAAGGGTCTAAAATCCGCGGCAAGGACTCAATGGATCCAATGAAGAGATTAATGCTTCTTTTAATATCATGCACATGTCTACGCGTTTCAGGAGTCGCAGCTCCCTTCTTCAAGGGAGCTGCGACTCCTGAAACGCGTAGACCTGTGCATGATATTAAAAGAAGCATTAATCTCTTCAATTAATCTTAGACCCTTCCTCTATTACTCTCTGTTATCAGCTTTCCTTGGGGCTGCTGCCTGGACCCGGATTCTTACATGCTTATATAGTGGTTGTGACTGGCACAACCATCAGAGGTGAGTGTGATACTCCTTTTTACCCCCTTCCATTGTTGGGGTAAGACCCTATTGCGCTTTGTTTTTCCACAGTTTCCTATCTAGTAGTTTTTTCCTGACATTTTCTTAGTTGCATTTTATAGCAAAAGTTATGACTCATAAACAGTTTACAACACAGCAAAGGTATCCCATTGCTGAAAGTTATCAGTCAGTAGAAATATCGGTGTAGTAGATGCAAGACCCTTACTGGAGGTACTGAAAGCCACAAGCAGAAGGGTAGCTAAGGAACTGGAAGCTGCAGAAAGCCAGGAGATGTCCGTAAGACTGCAGACAGGTTGCAGAGGTACTTAAAACAGCAGACAGAGAGGTAGCCAAGGAACTGGATGTCGCAGACAGTCAGGAGAAGTCCTGGAGACTGCAGACAGGTTGCAGAGATACTAACAGCCTCATACAGGTAGCTGAGGAAGGGAAAGCTGTAAGCAGCCATGAGAGTTCATAGGGACCGCAGGCATGTTGCAAAGATACTAGAAGCCACAGGCAAATAGGAGACGTCCTGAAGACAGCAGACAGGTTGCTGTGCACAGGCACACTAAGGCGGGCTTTACACGTTGCGACATAGCTAGCAATTGCTAGCGATGTCCAGCGCGATAGCACCCGCCCCCGTCGTACATGCGATATGTGGTGATTGCTGCCGTAGCGAACATTATCGCTACGGCAGCTTCACACGCACCTACCTGCTCGGCGACGTCGCTGTGACTGCCGAACAATCCCTCCTTCAAGGGGGAGGTTCATTTGGCGTCACAGCGACGTCACCGCGACATCACTAATCGGCCGGCCGATAGAAGCAGAGGGGCAGAGATGAGCGGGACATAACATCTTGCCCACCTTCTCCCTTCCCCATTGCCGTCGGGATGCAAGTAAGGAGATGTTTGTCGCTCCTGCGGGTTTACACACAGCGATGTGTGGAGCTGCAGGAACGACAAACAACATCGTACCTGTGGTCGAACCGACATTATGGAAATGAACGACGTTACACAGATCAGCGATATTGTATGCTTCTGTACTCGTTCATCGTCGCACCTAGGATTTACACGTTGTGATGTCGCTACCGGCGGCGGATGTGCGTCACTAACGACGTGACCCCGACGATATATCGGTAGCGATGTCGCAACGTGTAAAGCCCCCCTTCGAGTCTTAGTACCAAGACACAGTTATTAGGCTGGGTTCACATGTCCTGTAGTCATCAGTTATCACGGATCTGATGGTAAATAAGTTGTGCAAATAAAACTTTTTTTGTTAGTTGCTAAATAATGGATGTCGGCTGGATCCGTTTTTAACATGTGGAGTCCATGAACAACGGATTTGTTAATGGATTGCCATTTAGCCATTAGTTGTACTTGCATGTGTAATGAATCCGTTAACTTCTTACCGGACCCGTTACTAATAGAAGATAAATAGCAATCTGTTAACGGATCCATTATCCATAGGCTCCCATGTTAAAAAAACGGATCCGGCAGAAATCAGTTTTCTCACGAATCTATACAGGATCCGTTTTAACAGATGACTACAGGAATTGTTTTCTTAGCCTCATATAGGCCTAGGAAACTTGACGTGGAGCACAAGAAAGTTTAGCGGCGCACGGTGAAAGGAGCAATGCCCAAACCTGGGACAGGAGAGTAACAGTACCACACCCACCCCTTTTTAGGACTACTCCCCCAAAAAATACATAGCCCTCAGCATTGGTGTTGAAGCCGCCATGCTATTGGGATCCATGGTTTTGGTATTCTGTTACAGTGCTCACTAGTTGAGGTTGATCCTCTAAGCCCAGGGGCCAGGTGGGCACTTAGGCTATTGTCATCGGTGCAGCAGATGTGAGATTGTTAGCAGATATAATCAAAGTTGCAGGCAGAAGGGTAGCTGAGAAACTTGGAGCCATAAACATCCAGGAGGTGTCCTGGAGACCGCAGACAGGTTGCAGAGGCACTAGAAGCCGCAGGCAAGCAGGATATGTCCTAAAGACTGTAGACAGGTTGCAGATGTGCTAAAAGCCACAGGCAGACAGGTAACTCATAACTGGTGGAAGCCATAGGCAAACTATAGGTTTGTCCTGGGGACTGCAGACAGGTTGAAGAGGTAATAGAATCCACAGATAAAAAGGAGACATCCTGAAAATCACAGACAGGTTACTGTGCACAGATCAACTAAAAGTCTTAATGCCAAAACAAAGATGTGTGTCTTGGTAGGCCTTATACAAGGTTGATAATCTAGGGATCCCCCCCCCCCTCCCGAACGTGTCCTGTCTCGTAATATAGCATTGTAATGTGTTAACTATGCTGTTACAGGGGGCTGTCTTATAATAACCGAAAGGAGTATCAGACAGTCAGGGTCCACTGTGCAAAGACTTTGCTGCAGACTATGGCAGAGTGCAATACCTCTGTTAACTCACAGAAGGATATAATAAGTAAGTAAAGCAATTCCTCCCTTACTTGGAGGGTGTGGGGAATGATCTCTGTTAATAAACACAGAGACAAAGGCAATGTGTGCGAAATGGCACCTACCTAGGTCCGCTCTTCTAGTGGTGCAAAAGAGACGAACAGCAGCGTAAGCCGCACAAAGCTCCTACCTGCGTTCGCTCCACTAGTGTGCGAGGACACGAACCACTAGATATGGCACCTGCCTAGGTCCGCTCTTCTAGTGGTGCAAAAGAGACGAACAGCAGCGTAAGCCGCACAAAGCTCCTACCTCTGTTCGCTCCCCTAGTGTGCGAGGATACGAACAACTGCCAGACGCAGTATAAGGAACGTTACCCTAGTGGCAACGTCCACCTACGAGTAGAATCACAAGGCCCAGCCAGACCATGTGCCTCAGGCACCTGCCTATGTCCGCTCCCCTAAGAGGTAAGGATACGGACAGCAGCCGAAGCTGTAAGGTATAAGAACGCTACCCTGCCGGTAGCGCTCACCTAGCATAGACAGAGGAATGCCTAGAGGAACGCGCACAGAGCGTCTACTCATATGCATGAACCAAGAGGACTGAGCACCATGCGGCGTGTGTCAGGGTCTTATATAGACTCTGTGCCTCATCCAAGATGGAGGACACCAGAGCCAATCCGCTGCCAGAACGACAGGAGTGACGTCATGCTGGCCTATCACCGAGCAAGACGTCACAAGCACATGACCAGCGACCAATCGGCATAGAAGGTGTCAGAGACATGTGACCTCGTGTCAGCGATGATGTCACCCGCACATGTGCAATGGCTCCAAGATTGGACTTAGTCTCCAGCGCTCGCACATGTGCAGTAGCAAGAAATCTGGACTTAGTCTCCAGCGCTCGCACATGTGCAGTAGCAAGAAATCTGGACTTAGTCTCCAGTGCTCGCACATGTGCAGTAGCAAGAAATCTGGACATAGTCTCCAGTGCTCGCAGCAACCGTAACATATGCGGTATTGTGTAAGGTGTGACATAGTGTGAGTTACAATGACGTTATTGTAAGGTATATGTCAAATAGTCAAGTGGGTGTGAGTCACAGTGCACAAACCGGCCACAGGAGATCACTGGTGTGCCCTGGCTAGGATTTCATTTACCCTGGGCAAGTGAGGGTTAAGCCAAGCCAGACAGGGTGGGGAAGCAGGGTGTGAGCTGATCTAGGAAGATGTATTTCCTGTTTAAGGTAGTGTGTAGTGTGCTGTGAGAAGTGGGAAGAACGCTGATTAGGAACATACAGAGCTAATGAGCTGCTGGAAATTACAAGGAGGCATGAACCATGAGAAACATTAGTGGCAACAGAAGTGAATACAAGAGTAAGTGAGCACTAAACGTCAGCTCCCACCAGGTTAGCGTAGGGTTATTAACATTAAACACAACTTGCCAAAATGCAACTAGAGGTACCCTAACTCAAAACCTAAAATATAACATTTATTATTATTAATTATAATTAGACCATCTAAAAACATATTTCAAAAAAGTATTTTAACCCCAAATTTTTAAAAAATTGACATTTATTTTAACAAAGCTAAAAATGACCCACAGACATAAATACATTCAATATCTCAACTGGGTTCAATCAGTTGAGGGATAGATATATAGCAATGCACAAAATTTGCTTTTCCCTTTGACACTCCAACAAATACAGCAAGAATTTTTTCTTCCTCCAAATATTAATTAAATAACTGTCTCAAGAGCATAAAAAGGAAAAAATGCATATATTATAACCATCAAGGGGTTTGTGTATATAACTCTTACTGATACTCATAGTATTAACTCTCCAAAACCCCTTACTACATTCACTGCCACTATTTGGTAGAGGAGCCGATCATGGAGACACAAAAGGTTATTATTTCGTCTTCATGTCCAGCTCCAAATCCCCACCCAGGTATTGACCAATAGTTGTGACCCCTAACAATCAAATATCACCCCCAATATCATGGAGTGCACGGAAGGGGTCATTCACTACAGAACAGTGACTTAAGATCAGCAAAAACACATCATCTGAACTGTTATTTTAGAAAGATTTTCTAAAATAACAGTTCAGATTATGTGTTTTTGCTGATATGAGTTATATACACAAACCCCTTGATGGTTATAATATCTGCATTTTTTCCTTTTTATCCTTTTGAGACAGTTATTTTATTAATATTTGGAGGAAGAAAAAAATCTTGCTGTGTTTGTTGGAGTGTCAAAGGGAAAAGCAAATTTTGTGCATTGCTATATATCTATCCCTCAATTGATTGAACCCAGTTGAGATATTGAATGTATTTATGTCTGTGAGTCATTTTTAGCTTTGTTAAAATAAAGGTCAATTTTTTAAAAATTTGGGGTTAAAATACTTTTTTGAAATAATTTTTGACCCCCTCTATATATCTAATTGTATACGGAAAAGCATCTAAAAACATAGTGAAAAGGGAGAACTATTATAAATCATTCCATCCTCAAAATGCTGACAGGCCGCGGACCTGTTTCTCCTATTGTAATACATTCAACTATCACTCACCAATTCACGTAATTTAAAAACATTCAGCTATTAGCTACCGCCCCGTGCATGCTTATGTGGCACCCCTGAGGCGTCAGGTGCCACAGGGTATTGTATCCAGTAACAGGTGCTAACCCCGGGATTCCTGGAAGACCAGTGCCGGTAAATACCATGCAAACACACACAGCCATGCCCTTTTTCCCAGACTGGGTAACAGGCTAGAGACAGATCTGATGGATGGCCACCTATTGGTCGGTACTTATCCAATCCAAACCGGATTACCTGAGGCCCAGATTGGTAAAGACCAGCACCAACCGGGTTGCAGTTACTTAGAACCAGTGAGTAAAGAACAAGTAAAACCGCAACCCCTGTGTTGTCTGAATTCTTCCTACACCTCTGCATCACCAACTTTCACCATACTACAACCACCATCATTCTCCCCTGTGACTTAGCTCTATTTGCGGAGGGCCATAACATCAAAGCTGCTTAATACCACCAGCCCCAGCAGCGAGAGACTTTGCAGCAGTGGCATCATTAAAAACATTTTATTTATTCTTATTTCCCTCCCCCCCTTTTTTTCAGCGACCCCCAGGGTCACGGAACCAGGCACCGGCCACCCCCGTGACATGTCCCTGTGATTCAAGGCCTGGGACCGAGTACCCCAAGGCCCTGGGGTGTGTCACTTACACTTATATAGTCCTAGGAAGCTCAACATATCGGAACATATCAGAGCACACCAGGCTACTAGCTAAGTCTGACATGGCTTAGCGGTAAAGGGAGCAGAATCCAAACCTGGGTATGTAACAGACAAGAAGAAAATTGTCCAGAAAGCTGCTATGAGGCCTACATTAACTGTAAAGCAGTTACAAGACTTTCTGGCAAGTATGGATAGTGTACTGCATTTGAGTACAATTTTCTGTATTCTTCATATGTGTGGCTTATGGGATACGGTGTCAAGATAGAAGCATTTTTTTTAGAAAGAATGACATGCAAACTGTCACACTGGTGAGTAATGCGACTGTTAAGTGCTGCTCTGCTCCTCCTATTGTCAGATCATCTTGTGAGTTGCTCTCGGCAACACATCCATTAATGCTACATCCTCCTGTTGCTGGAGAGTCTCTAACTGGCTGTAGTGAGGCATGAGTGTAAATGTCTGCCTTCTTTGAGTTTTGCTGTTCTGGCCTATCCACTTTCAGAAGTGGGTTTATTAGGCTAAGGACACATAGGCATTTAGCATTCGATTTGAGAGCATCAGCTGCATTATGCTACTGACACCTGGTTCCCTCTCTGCTGCGAGTGTAAGTCCAGTGTCATTATACTGTGATGTGATTCTGCAATTGAAGCACAGCTGCGGAGGTGAGGGTAGGACTAATCTCCCTATCTCCTCCATTATCAACTAATGCGATTATTGCACTGCATTTCAGTGCGAGTGCAGTGCGGTATTTCTTTCACACCCATAGACATGTTGCGATTGTTTTCTCGGTCCAATTAAGGCTTAGAAAAAAATCGCTCATGGGAGCGGCCCCATAGAGTAACATTGGTCCGAGTTGAATGTGATTTTTTATCGCATTCCACTCACTCCATTTTAGTCGCCATGTGTCCTAACCTTTAAACAGCTCCTTCTTTTACCCTTTACCTAATCTTAGGTCATGTCAGTTCACTTTCAGTAGTTTGTCAGTTTGTGCTTCTCTTTTGTCTCTCAAATTATTGACCTGGCTTGTTTTCAGTTTATCCTGTCTGATTTCTTGGCTCCTGACTAGAGATGAGCGAACCGGTCCCGGTTCGGCTCGAGGTCGGTTCGCCGAACGGAGGTCCCGTTCGAGTTTGGTTCGTCGAACGTTCGACGAACCGAACTCGAACCGCATAGGAAACAATGGCAGGCAATCACAAACACAGAAAAACACCTAGAAAACACCCTCAAAGGTGTCCAAAAGGTGACAAACAACTCACAACACAACACAAACACATGGGAAAGTGACAAGGACATAAACTCATGCGAAAACAAAAGAGCAGGACAAGGAAAAAGAGGAGACACAGCTATAGGCATGGCACGCCCTTCTAAAATCATGTAAAACACCGCAAGGTGGCTCCAAGCGGAGTCTCCCTTTTTTCCCAAAAATTGGGCCACACACACACCCACCCATTCAGTGGCAGCACTTTCCTGATCCCAGCTCTGTTCATCTTGGATCATTTTTAAAAAACACAGCAAGCAAGGGTTACTCCAAGCGGAGTCTCCCTTTTTTTCCAAAAATTAGGCCACACAGACACCTTATCAGTGGCAGTACTTGTGCCCTAGTTGCAAACAGGATGTTTTGATTTGCATCAAGCACATTCAAAAATACGCTATTCTTAACCGTCCCCAGGATGACACCGGGGTAGGTAGCAAAGTCTTTCCTGAACCATGACTTGTTCATCTTGGCTTCTTTTAAAAACAATGTAAGCAAGGGTTACTCCAAGCGGAGTCTTCCTTTTTTCCAAAAATTGGGCCCCACACACACCCACCCCTTCAGTGGCAGCAGTTGTGCCCCAGTTGTACAATTCACAGCTAGATTTGCATCAAGCACATTCAAAAATACGCTATTCTTAACCGTCCCCAGGATGACACCGGGGTAGGTAGCAAAGTCTTTCCTGATCCCAGCTCTGTTCATCTTGGCTTCTTTTAAAAACAATGTAAGCAAGGGTTACTCCAAGCGGAGTCTTCCTTTTTTCCAAAAATTGGGCCCCACACACACCCACCCCTTCAGTGGCAGCAGTTGTGCCCCAGTTGTACAATTCACAGCTAGATTTGCATCAAGCACATTCAAAAATACACTATTCTTAACCGTCCCCAGGATGACACCGGGGTAGGTAGCAAAGTCTTTCCTGATCCCAGCTCTGTTCATCTTGGCTTCTTTTAAAAACAATGTAAGCAAGGGTTACTCCAAGCGGAGTCTTCCTTTTTTCCAAAAATTGGGCCCCACACACACCCACCCCTTCAGTGGCAGCAGTTGTGCCCCAGTTGTACAATTCCCAGCTAGATTTGCATCAAGCACATTCAAAAATACGCTATTCTTAACCGTCCCCAGGATGACACCGGGGTAGGTAGCAAAGTCTTTCCTGATCCCAGCTCTGTTCATCTTGGCTTCTTTTAAAAACAATGTAAGCAAGGGTTACTCCAAGCGGAGTCTTCTTTTTTTCCAAAAATTGGGCCCCACAGACACCCTATCAGGGGCAGCACTTGTGCCCTAGTTGCAAACAGGATGTTTTGATTTGCATCAAGCACTTTCCAAATCCACAAGCATTTACTCTCCCCAGGATGACACAGGGGTAGTAAATTCCTTCTGGATCCATGACTTGTTCATTTTGATGAACGTCAGTCTGTCCACATTGTCACTGGACAGACGCGTGCGCTTATCTGTCAGCACACACCCAGCAGCACTGAAGACACGTTCAGAGACAACGCTGGCAGCTGGACACGACAAAATCTCCAAGGCGTAACTGGATAGCTCTGGCCATTTTTCTAGATTTGAAGCCCAAAATGAGCAAGGCTCCATTTGCAAAGTCATGGCATCGATGTTCATTTGGAGATACTCCTGTATCATCCTCTCCAGCCGTTGACTATGTGTCAGACTTGTTGTCTCTGGTGGCCTTGCAAAGGAGGGTCTAAAAAAATTATGAAAAGATTCCATAAAATTGCTGTTACCAGCACCAGATACGGTCCTACTGGTACGGGTAGACTGTTGAAGATGACGAGACCGTCCCATGTTTGGCAAGTTACAACTGGGAGAATCACTCCCTGCACCTGCACGGTTGTTTGGTGGAAAAGCCGAGCTAAGATCGAGTAACAGCTTCTGCTGATACTCCTGCATACGTGCGTCCCTTTCTATGGCTGGAATTATGTCACAAAATTTGGACTTGTACCGTGGATATAATAGTGTGGCAATCCAGTAGTCATCATCACTTCTAATTTTGACAATACGATGGTCATGTTGGAGGTAGTGCAACAAGAAGGCACTCATGTGTCTTGCGCAGCCATGCGGACCAAGTCCACGCTGTGTTTGTGGCATAGAGGTGCTACCCGTTCTTTCTTCCTCTGACATCTCCCCCCAACCTCTTTCAACAGAAATTTGACCAAGGTCTCCCTCATCCGCTGAGTCTTCCATGTCCATGGACAGTTCGTCCTCCATTTCTTCATGTTCTCCTGCACCTTCCTCAACATTTAGCCTGCTACCATGCGCCCTTGTTGATCCCTGTCCCCCATGGTCCCATGCCTGCCGCGTTGGTGATGATGAACGTCTGGACCTTGGTGATGTTGTTGTCCCTTGCGCATATGAATCCTCCTGTAGTTCCTCCCCTTCCTGTTGTCCCACCACCCCCTGACTCCGAATAGTGTTTAGCGTGTGCTCCAGCATGTAAATGACTGGAATTGTCATGCTGATAATGGCATTGTCAGCACTAAACATATTCGTCGCCATGTCGAAACTGTGCAGAAGGGTGCATGGGTCCTTGATCTGAGACCACTCCATCAGGGTGATCTGCCCCACCTCTGCATCTCGTTGGCCCAGGCTATACGTCATGACGTATTGCACCAGGGCTTGGCGGTGCTGCCACAGTCGCTGTAACATGTGGAGAGTTGAATTCCAGCGTGTCGCCACATCGCATTTCAGGCGATGAACCGGCAGGCCGAAAGACTTCTGGAGCGATGCAAGTCGCTCAGCTGCGGCGCTTGAACGGCGGAAGTGAGCAGACAGTTTTCGTGCCCTGTTCAGAAGGCCATCTAGGCCGGGATAGTGTGTTAAGAATTGCTGGACAACAAGGTTCAACACGTGAGCCATACAAGGCACGTGTGTCACCTTGCCCAGGCGAAGGGCCGCACCCAGGTTTGCAGCATTGTCGCACACGGCCTTACCAGGCTGCAGGTTGAGCGGAGACAACCATTTATTAAACTCGGACCGCAGAGCTGACCACAACTCCTCAGCTGTGTGACTCTTATTCCCAAGACATGTCAAGCTAAAGACCGCCTGATGCCGTTGCGCTCTGCTGCCAGCATAGTAATGAGGCGTGCGTGATTCCTTCTGCGCAGTGAGAACGCTGGTGGCCTGACCAGGCAGGCTTGGGGCGGAGGTGGAGGAACCAGATGAGGTGGAGGAGGCAGAAGCAGTGGCGGAACTTGGACAGACAGAGGATTGACACACAAGTCGTGGGGACGGCAAGACTTGTGCAGCAGACCCTTCAACATCTATCACCATAGTTACCCAGTGCCCAGTCAGCGACATGTAACGTCCCTGTCCATGCTTACTGGTCCAAGTATCGGTGGTGAAATGCACCCGTTCACACACAGAGTTTTTCAAGGAAGCGGTGATGTTGTGTGCGACATGCTAGTGTAGCGCGGGCACACCTTTCTTAGAGAAGTAGTGGCGACTAGGCATCTGGTACTGGGGCACAGCGACAGACATAAGGTCTCTAAAATCCTGTGTGTCCACTAGGCGGAAAGGCAGCATTTCGGTAGCCAAGAGCTTACAGAGGGATAGAGTCAACCTCTTAGCTTTGTCATGGGTCGCAGGAAGTGGCCTTTTATTTGACCACATCTGAGGGACAGAGATCTAGCTGCTGTGTGTAGACGGTGTTGAGTAGGGTGTCCCTGGAAAAATGCAGGTTTGTGAGGAAAATGCAGGCGGAGACATGATGCTGCCTTCATCCAACGTTGGTGCTATCGATGTCTGAGAGAGCTGTACACACTCACTTGTTTCCCCTTCCAAACCAACTGACGACCTACCAAGCAAACTGCCTGTTGCGGTTACAGTGGTGGAAGTTGTGCGTAGAAAAACAGGTGTGACAGCTGTCCCCACAGTCCTAAAAGATGAAGAGCGCGCGGATGCACTGGAAGGGGCAGGCGGTGGATGGTTCACTCCGCTAGGCCGCATTGCAGCAAGGTGAGCTTCCCACCGGGACATATGATATTTATTCATGTGACGATTCATTAAGAAGTTGTCAAACTGCTGAGGTTTTGACCTCTACTAATAGAACCATGACAAATTTTACAGATCACATAATTTGGGCGATCTTTTGCTATGTCAAAAAAGGACCAGGCTAGGCAAGGCTTAGAGGGCATGCGACCTGTTGATCCACCCCGACTAGTGCTCAGAGGCAGAGTGGTGTCTGAGGATGCAGTTGTAGACGTTCTACCAGTACTCCGACTCTGTCCAGGAAGGCGCAAGGTAACTTCGTCATCAGTTGCATCCTCCTCCACCACCTCTGTTGACCTCCTCGAGTGCCTGACTGTGGGTTGACAGTAGGTGGGATCTAGAACTTCATCATCAATTGTTGTGTTTGCACTCCCCTCCCCCTCAGACTGAGCCTCTTCTTGCCCTGACCGAATATTTAAGTTGTCATCCCAATCGGGTATCTGCGTCTCATCTTCATCAGTATGTTCCTCATTGTCTATAACCACAGGTGTTACAGTTTGTGACAAAGGGTCAACATTATGCTCAGAAACTTGGTCCTCACGGCCTGAATCAGAGTCACAAAGATTCTGGGCATCACTGCAGACCATTTCCTGTTCTGTACTCACTGTAGCTTGGGAGCAGACCTCTGATTCCCAGGCTATAGTGTGACTGAACACCTCTGCAGACTCAGCCATCTCAGTTCCACCATACTGTGCAGGGCTGATGGAGAATTCAGAGCTGGGAGAAAGCAAGTTTGAATGGGATGACAACTCAGAGGACTGCTGTTTTTTGGATGCGGTACTTGAAGTGGCTGAGAGGGCACTTGTTGGACCACTTGAGATCCATTCAAGCATTTTCCTTTTTTGGCCATCATCTACCTTTGTTCCTGTTGTTCGTGTCCATAAAAAAGGGAGCACGTCGGATTGTCCACGGTAAGTAGTAGACATCTTACTTTTGCTGGTAGATGGTCTATCTTCAGCAGATGATAATGGAGCTTTGCCACCTTCCCCACGGACAAAACCTTTTTTTCCTTTTCCACCACGCCTCTTCCCCTTTCCACCAGCATCTGTCATTTTGCCACTCATGTTGATTGCAACAAGATTGTGCACTGAAAATGTGGTAGTAAAAATTGAGAGGTGGTGTAGATTGCAGCGGTGGTCTAGCTTTATTAACAGCAGAATAATAAAGAATAAATATCCCTGACAATGCAACTACGGCCCTTAAACTGGCAGCATAAATTGCTAGTATAATGGCTTAGTTATAATGAGTTGGAGTGTGCAATGCAGGCAGACGTGCTGCAAATGTCTTTGCACTAGTGGGACTAGACAAAAGTCCAATAGCCACGTTTAGGATGCCACTAGGTACGCTCAGTGTTTGCTAGTATAATGGCTTAGTTATAATGAGTTGGAGTGTGCAATGCAGGCAGACGTGCTGCAAATGTCTTTGCACTAGTGGGACTAGATAAAAGTCCAATAGCCACGTTTAGGATGCCACTAGGTACACTGAGTGTTTGCTAGTATAATGGCTTAGTAACTATCAGTTGGAGTGTGCAATGCAGGCAGACGTGCTGCAAATATCTTTGCACTAGTGGGACTAGACAAAAGTCCAATAGCCACGTTTAGGATGCCACTAGGTACGCTCAGTGTTTGCTAGTGTAATGGCTAAGTAACTATCGGTTGGAGTGTGCAATGCAGGCAGACGTGCTGCAAATATCTTTGCACTAGTGGGACTAGACAAAAGTCTAATAGCCACGTTTAGGATGCCACTAGGTACGCTCAGTGTTTGCTAGTATAATGGCTTAGTTATAATGGGTTGGAGTGTGCAATGCAGGCAGACGTGCTGCAAATGTCTTTGCACTAGTGGGACTAGACAAAAGTCCAATAGCCACGTTTAGGATGCCACTAGGTACACTGAGTGTTTGCTAGTATAATGGCTTAGTAACTATCAGTTGGAGTGTGCGATGCAGGCAGACGTGCTGCAAATGTCTTTGCACTAGTGGGACTAGACAAAAGTCCAATAGCCACGTTTAGGATGCCACTAGGTACGCTCAGTGTTTGCTAGTATAATGGCTTAGTTATAATGAGTTGGAGTGTGCAATGCAGGCAGACGTGCTGCAAATGTCTTTGCACTAGTGGGACTAGACAAAAGTCCAATAGCCACGTTTAGGATGCCACTAGGTACACTGAGTGTTTGCTATTTTAATGGCTTAGTTATAACGAGTTGGAGTGTGCAATGCAGGCAGACGTGCTGCAAATATCTTTGCACTAGTGGGACTATACAAAAGTCCAATAGCCACGTTTAGGATGCCACTAGGTACACTCAGTGTTTGCTAGTATAATGGCTTAGTAACTATCAGTTGGAGTGTGCAATGCAGGCAGACGTGCTGCAAATGTCTTTGCACTAGTGGGACTAGACAAAAGTCCAATAGCCACGTTTAGGATGCCACTAGGTACGCTCAGTGTTTGCTAGTATAATGGCTTAGTTATAATGAGTTTGAGTGTGCAATGCAGGCAGACGTGCTGCAAATATCTTTGCACTAGTGGGACTATACAAAAGTCCAATAGCCACGTTTAGGATGCCACTAGGTACACTCAGTGTTTGCTAGTATAATGGCTTAGCAACTATCAGTTGGAGTGTGCAATGCAGGCAGACGTGCTGCAAATATCTTTGCATTAGTGGGACTAGACAAAAGTCCAATAGCCACGTTTAGGATGCCACTAGGTACACTGAGTGTTTTCTATTATAATGGCTTAGTTATAATGAGTTGGAGTGTGCAATGCAGGCAGAGGTGCTGCAAATGTCTTTGCACTAGTGGGACTAGACAAAAGTCCAATAGCCACGTTTAGGATGCCACTAGGTACGCTCAGTGTTTGCTAGTATAATGGCTTAGTTATAATGAGTTGGAGTGTGCAATGCAGGCAGACGTGCTGCAAATATCTTTGCACTAGTGGGACTAGACAAAAGTCCAATAGCCACGTTTAGAATGCCAATAGGTACACTGAGTGTTTGCTAGTATAATAGCTTAGTTATAATGAGTTGGAGTGTGCAATGCAGGCAGACGTGCTGCAAATATCTTTGCACTAGTGGGACTGTACAAAAGTCCAATATCCACGTTTAGGATGCCACTAGGTACGCTCAGTGTTTGCTAGTATAATGGCTTAGTTATAATGAGTTGGAGTGTGCAATGCAGGCAGACGTGCTGAAAATATCTTTGCACTAGTGGGACTAGACAAAAGTCCAATAGCCACATTTAGGATGCCACTAGGTACACTCAGTGTTTGCTAGTATAATGGCTTAGTAACTATCAGTTGGAGTGTGCAATGCAGGCAGACGTGCTGCAAATATCTTTGCACTAGTGGGACTATACAAAAGTCCAATAGCCACGTTTAGGATGCCACTAGGTACACTGAGTGTTTGCTAGTATAATGGCTTAGTTATAATGAGTTGTAGTGTGCAATGCAGGCAGACGTGCTGCAAATATCTTTGCACTAGTGGGACTAGACAAAAGTCCAATAGCCACGTTTAGGATGCCACTAGGTACGCTCAGTGTTTGCTAGTATAATGGCTTAGTTATAATGAGTTGGAGTGTGCAATGCAAGCAGACGTGCTGAAAATATCTTTGCACTAGTGGGACTATACAAAAGTCCAATAGCCACGTTTAGGATGCCACTAGGTACACTGAGTGTTTGCTAGTATAATGGCTTAGTTATAATGAGTTGGAGTGTGCAGAGGACAGGAGGGTACAGTGCCAGGATTGTGGGGCTCTGGGTAGAGGAATGGAAGCCTGCCTTTCTATTCCCTCCTAATGGGGAAATGCAGCGAGGAAATCCCTGACCTTAGCTACACAGACGCTGTCTCTGTTTTCAGGACCTGTCACCTATGGCTCTGACCCTGCCGGTACGAGCCCTTAAAAGGACTGATAGAAAGTGTCATCCCTATGCTGTACAGCGCTGTGTATGGAGCGCATACAGCTGTATCGGCGATAGGACAAAGGACGGAGCTGCGCCAGTGATGTCTGACACCAAGGACGCAGAAGGCAGATAATGGCGTGCTGGAGGAAAATGTCCGGTTTTATAATGCAGGGACATGTGACATGGACATCCTATCACACATGCCGTTGCTTCTCTGGCTAAAATTCCACTTAGCTGTGTGTGTCTGGGATTGGCTGACACGCTGGCCCGCCCCACAAGACGCGCGCGCTTAGGGAAGGAAGACAAGGAAAAAAAAAAATAAATGGCGCCATTATACAAACAGCAGTGATCTGAAGGCGCTGTTCCCGCACACTATACACTGAAATGTCATAATAGTGTGAGTCACAGAGTGACTTACACTATCACAGCGGAAAGCCAGCTAGGAATTAGCTGGGTTTTTTTGCTGCTAGAACCGTTCTCGAACGTTTCTAGAACTATCGAGCTTTTGCAAAAATCTCGAGTTCTAGTTCGATCTAGAACAGGCCCCAAAATCACTCGAGCCTAGAACTGGAGAACCTCGAACCGCGAACCGCGCTCAACTCTACTCTTGACCCCAGCTTGTATTCTGAACCTGTGATTTCTCTTCCAACCTTGGGTAGTCTGACTATGCCTTTGCGTGTGTCCTCTGTACCTTGTATGCCTGCATTTACCTTTTGGTAAACCGCTACAGGCCCAGGAACTACCTTGAGAGTTGTACCAGGCAACTACCTGCATCCCGCTCTATTCTCACCATCAGAGGCCCTAGTGAAGACCAGGTAGTCACTCAGTTACCTCCCTCCAGGGTAATCCACCAGCTGTTACATAAGCCCAGTTATCTTTTAATGAATCTCTATATCAAATCTGTCAAAAGCTTATGACAAAACATGTTATAGTCTGATGAGACCAAGGTTGCACTTGTTAGCCATAATTCTACATTATAGGTATGTTTGGCGCAATGCTAACACTGCACATTATCAAAAGAACACCATACCCACAGTGAAGCATGGTAAAGGCAGCAATATACTTTGGGGCTGTTTTTTGGTAGCTGGAACTAATGCTTTAGTCAACTGCCATTACTAGATATATCATATTGAGACTCTTACCAAAAAGACTGTATGTTGTCATTAAAAGGGTACTAACTAAGCAGAGTATTACGGTAGCTTCAGTGTGAGATTATTTAAGCAAAACAACAAATTTAACAAAATTATTTTATTTCTTTAATTTTTTTCATCCACCCAAAAAGATTTCAATTTGGTTTTCAATTGAATTGTACAGAATATTGCACAGATTATAAGTGACAATAAAGTTTGAAAACGTTCTGAAATCATTCTTTTTGGTATGATTGTTTTTGCAGAACAAAAACCTGACACTTTAAAAACGGTGTATCAACTTTTTATATCCACTGTAAATAATGGAAAGTATTTGTTTGATTATTATATGTTACTTAATAGGTGTTACGTTGGCTCTACATATAATACAGAATGCTTTTAATGGAAAACACCACTTTGAACACAATTTCACAGATAACATCTTGTTGGGTAAGGCCTTATATACATGAATGCTTTGTATGGAGCCATAAAATGGTTCCCATTTAACTCCAATTTTATACGGAGGCACATGGAAACCTTTTCAGTTTGACTTTGTACTGATCCAACAGGAAGAAGTCTCGCCAGGCTCTATCAAATTCCATATGTTTGGAGCTTTTCTCCGCTACAAGCATTGGTTCTAAGTAAGAATAGCTCCAGTCATTTGGTGCTTAACTGATCCTATCATTAGCATGGAAAATTACTTTCTAAATGCTTTTCATGACTTGTAGTTTATAAATTTGGGGGGAGGGGTTGGTTTCATTGATACGTAAACTTAAATTTCAAATTTTACTGGTTTCCCAAGACAATAGTTCCCAGCGCTTCAAACTCACTCTGCCAACGTGCCTTCTTTCCATAATGTATTTTGATGCCATTTGTTACCCATGTATGTGAAGCACATCAATTTGATGTAAGAAAGAAAATATACTCTACCATAACATGCCCCCATTTTTTATTGCTCCTCTATCAATTGATGCTTGAAGGGACACCTTTTACATTTATTAGCAATGATTTTTAGTCAAGGTGTAACTTATCAATATATCTATCAGTAACATGTGTAATGCTTACGAGTGGCGAGAGGACCCACTGGACCGAGGCACTGATCTCTGACCTAGAGGAGCATACATGAACGGCTTCCGAGCGTTCACTAAACCACAGAAGGTGGGGATAAACTTGTGCTGGTAGGTAATCGACAGGGGCAGCACTAGGGGAACTCGGTACCTCAGCAGCTGGTGCCAGAGGTATGGACATTGATAATCTCTGTAATGGCAGATGCAGCCATGATGGCTGATGTGGCAGGCACGACCGTTATGGAGGGAATGCAGCAGCGGGTTCAGCAGATACAGCTGGTATGGATAGTTGCAGCAGCAGGTTTGCCAGATACAGCTGGTACAGATAATTGCAGCAGGGTTACATCAGGTACTGAAACACAGACGGGTATTAGTAATGCAGCATACAGCAGCAGTAGCAGCACAAAGGACCTGACAACTAGCAATGTATATGTATCGCCCAGGGAATGGGATACTCGGTCCCGGGCAGTGTGTCACTGGGGAATGTCACTTTGGTGGCCGTTGCCTGGTCCCGTGCCCTGGGTGATTTTTAATGAGGAGTATTTATAAGTGCCTTTTAGTGGCAGTCTCCTTGTCCGTACGGCGGGCAGTATGGATCCTGTAGGGCTGGTCTGTGTCCCGAACCCTGATCCTTGCTTTACTGCTGGTGCCCCCGGATCTGTGGGTCAGTGAGGTCCGTGAAGGTCCCCTCACTGTGCAGGTATTTGCAGGCCATATGAAACTGTCGCCTAACCTAGGACCCTGTGCCCCATCGGTGCTCTGGTCCCAGCGGTACTCGGGTGTACCTGTCCTGGCAACCATTCTCCTGTGCCCCCAGGTCACCATTACACAACCGAGCTCTTGGCACGTCTTTCCACTTTCACTCCTTCTCTAGACCGACTGCTGTCCCCTCCCAGCAGGTTGTCTAGTCCCCTGGCCTGGCTCCGCCCTCTAGGTGGTCATCCCCTTGTGTCCAACTAACCAATTACCCCTAGTGGAGAGTAGTAAGTAGGATTTTGGTGTGTCTAGGTGTTGTTGGCACTAGTGTTCCAGGTCCCAGGGGGTAGACCCTGCATCCCCGTGAGGATGCAGTTCCTAGTAGTGCCCTGAGGGGCTCAGGGGCGCTACATATAGACCACGTTTTCCAGGCACTGCCTTTAATGGGAGGGCACCTTAAATACCTAGTGCCTTCAGCCATAGGCCGAGAGGCACTTCCGGGTTAGGGAGTACTGGACCTTTGAGAAAAGGTGCATGCCCTTGGAGAGCTCCCAGGAGGCCTGTGCAGTGTGTGCAGGACCTGGCAGTAGACGTCAGGAGATGGAGATGAAGTAATGTTATGTCCTGGTGGTGGATACTCTGGGCCGTGCACCGGACTCCTCCAGTGAGGCAACCCGGAGCTAACCCATGTACAGGGACTGTCCGATCACCCCACCAGAGGGCCTAGATGCACGGTAGCCAGAGCACTAACGGTACAGGAAGAGTCCTTCAGGAGACTGGGATGAAGATGTCACTGGGACCATGGAGCTCCTGGAGGTAGTCCAGATGACGAGGCTCAGGTTCAGGTGCCAGGTAGAGACGTCAGGCGGGATCCAGGTCCAGCTGAACAAGAGAGCAGAGGTCAGCGGGTGAAGCCGAGGATCAGAGACGGGTTCAGGCTGAAGAAGATGGTGGGGTCACAGCCGACAGTCACCAAAAGACTTCCTGGGCGAACTGTGGTCAGGACCGGGTTAGAGTGGCAGGACGGGCTCTGCGAAAGACACAGGGTTAATAGGAGACAAGGCAAGAGAGGACCTGAACACCTAGCTTAGGGAAACACGTTGAACAGGCACTGCCCACTTGGAAGGAAGGTCCTAATATACCCTGTACCTGAATTTGGCAATATCCTGTTTCTGGAACGCTGGCCCTTTAAGAGGAGGTCAATGACCGCGCGCCCTAATGCGCATGTGCGAAGCCCGAGTGCCGGAGATCAGAGCAGGAAGCGGTGCAGAGGATGCAGGAGAGCCTGACAGTGTGTCCTGGGTCACAAGGGAACGTCGGGAGCGGGGGACAGGAAGCATGGAGGATGCAGAGGGGGAAGAGTGAGCTGTGTGGCCGTGGGCAGGAGGACCGGGGACCGGAGCGGTGAGTGAGGGATGATGTCGGGACCCGAGGAGCGTGACAAGTAGCCATCGCTGAGAGGCTGGGAAGATGAAAGTACCAGCGTCCTCACTGGGGTAGGTGGGCAGGACAGTGTGAGGAGCCACTGCCTGTATTGCAACATCTAAAGTGAGGAGATCATATGGATGTTAGCTTTTTCCTAATTATTAGAGTTGAGCGATGTTCGAGGTTCACCAATTTCATGTTAGAGTGATTTTGGGGGTGTTCGAGATTAAACTCGAACTTGAGCTTTTTGCTAAAAGCTCGACAGTTCGAGTTAGGTTCGAGTTAGGTTCGATCACCATAAACGTGGCTTTTCACAGTAAGGCTATGTGCACATGTTGCTATCTGCATGCGTCCTGTGTCCCCAGCAGAATCCCTCTCTCTTTCCTACTCACCGATCATGGGCGTTTCGCTCCACGACTGTCCTAAATCTGCGGTGTCTTCCTCTTTAGAAAATGGCTGCCGCTTCATTAGTCAATTAGTTATTCCGTGCTTTCCCCGCCCACCGGCGCCCATGATTGGTTGCAGTCAGACACGTCCCCAAGCTGAGTGACAGCTGTCTCACTGCAACCAATCACAGCCGCCGGCGGGCGGGTCTATATCGTGCAGTAAAATAAATAAATAAATTAAAAAAAAAAAAAAAAAATGCGGTTCCCCCCATATTTGATACCAGCCAGGATAAAGCCACACGGCTGGAGGCTGGTATTGTCAGGATAGAGAGCACCACATTATCGGGAGCCCACCACCTTAATAATATCACCTAGCAGCCGGCCGGAATAGCCGCATCCATTAGATGTGACAGTCCTGGTGCGGTGGCAATCGAGGTAATAATGAGTTAATCATGCCAGGCGTCTCCCTGAGATACCGTCCATGATTAAACTGAAAGTGAAAGTAAATAAGCACACACATCGAAAAATCCTTTATTTGGAATAAAAGACAAAAACCACCCTGTTTCACCCCTTTATTAATTCCCAAATACCCCTCCAGGTCTGACATAATCCACACGACGCTATCAGCTCTGCTCCCTGAAGATGCAGCAGCACCGTAGAACACCATCATGCTGTATCAGCTCCACATAGCAATGAAGTGAATCGCGCGGTCAGCAGAGACTTCAGCAATGCAGACTTCAAGATTACCAAATGTGCCAATCTTTGTCAATAGAGTCAGTAGCTCAGTGGATGAAGCGCTCGCCTCAGCAACATTAGGTCGCGAGTTCTAATCCCGGTCCTGGTAAAGGATTTAATTTTTTTATTTTTAATTTTACATTATAATTATTAGATATTTATAATTATAATTTAATTTAATTATGCACTGAGGGGAGGTGGCCGGACATCAGCTGTGAGCCGCGGGACACACCTCTAAAATCGGAGCAGTTCACGGAATGAGGCTGCATTGCTCTCTCCTCTCTCTCTTCTCTCTCTTCTCTCTCTCTCTTCTCTCTCTCTCTCCTCTCTCTGTCTCTCTCTCTCTTTTTCCCTCTCTCTCTTTCTCTCTCTCTTTCTCTCTCTCACTTTCTCTGTTTCTTTCTCTCTCTCCTCTCTCTCTCTTTTTCTCTCTCCTCTCTCTCTCTCCTCTCTCTCTCTTTTTCTCTCTCTCTTTTTTTCTCAATCTCTCTTTTTCCCTCTCTCTTTCTCTCTCTCTCTCCTCTTTCTCTTCAATCTCTCTTCTCCCTCTCTCTTTTCTCTCTCTCTCTCTTTCTCTCCCTCCCTCTATCTCTCCTCTCTCTTTTTCTCTCTTTTTCTCAGTCTCTCTTTTTCTCCTTTTCTCTCTCTCTCTCATCTCTCTCTTCTCTCTCTTCTCTCTCTTTTCTCTCCTCTCTCTTCTCTCTCCTCTCTCTTCTCTCTCTCTCCTCTCTCCCTTTTCTCTCTCTTTTCTCTATCTTCTGTCTCTCTTCTTTCTCTCTCTCTCTCTTTCTCAGACCTGGTGATGATTAGCTGGTGCGGTCACCTGAAGGAATCAGCTGACACTATAAGTCGAGCGGTGAGGCCGGCTTTTTACTGCCCGGCCAGCTAAACTATCAGCTGATGCTGTCGGACAGGAGTCTGCACTGAATTGTGTAGTTTGTTGGGGTGTTTTTTGCACTGATGCATCAGCTGATTGTATAAAAGCCGTTTATACAATCAGCTGCTGTGTCATGTGATTCAGGCCCTTGAACCTGACACATCATCTGATCGCTTTGCCTTCCAGCAAACCGATCAGATGATATTGGATCCGGATTGGATGGCGCGGGACCCCTGACCCAGGATTACTGTGGAGGGGGGTTCTTTATTTCAATAAAGATGTAGTCACTAATTGTGTTGTGTTTTATTTGTAATAAAAATATTTTTCTGTGTGTTGTGTTTTTTTTTATCTGTACTAGAAATTCATGGTGGCTATGTCTAATATTGGCATTACACCATGAATTTCGGGCTTAGGGCCAGTTGATAATATACAGCTAGCCCTAACCCCATTATTACCCAGTGAGCCACCCCTCACCAGGGCAGCTGGAAGAGTTGGATACAGCGCCAGAAGATGGCGCTTCTATGAAAGCGCCATTTTCTGGGGTGGCTGCGGACTGCAATTCATAGCAGAAGTGCCCAGAAAGCTTGGGCACCCTGAGCTGCAGATTCCAATCCCCAGCTGCCTAGTTGTACCTGGCTGGACACAAAAATTGGGCGAAGCCCACACCGTTTTTTTTTTTAAATATTTCATGAAATTCATGAAATAATTAAAAAAAGGGCTTCCCTATATTTTTGGTTCCCAGCCGAGTACAAATTGGCAGCTGGGGGTTGGGGGCAGCCCGTAGTTGCCTGCTGTACCTGGCTAGCATACAAAAACATGGCGAAGCCCACATAATTTTTTTGGGGGGCAAAAAACTCCTGCATACAGTCCTGGATGGAGTATGATGAGCCTTGTCGTTCTGCAGCTGCTGTCTGTATGGAGGAGAGCAGACAGCAGCTGCAGAACGACAAGGCTCAGCATGCTCCATTCACTAGTGTATGCAGGAGAGCAGACAGCAGCTGCAGAACTACAAGGCTCAGCATACTCTATCCAGGACTGTATGCAGGAGTTTTTTGCACACCCAAAAAATGACGTTGGCTTCGCCATATTTTTGTATGCTAGCCAGGTACAGCAGGCACCTACGGGCTGCCCCCACGCCCAGCTGCCTATTTGTACCCGGCTGGGAACTAAAAATATAGGGAAGCCTGTTTTTTTTCATTATTTCACGAATTTCATGAAATATTTAAAAAACAAATGATGTGGGCTTCGCCATATTTTTGGATGCTAGCCAGGTACAGCAGGCAGGTATGGCTGCCCCCAACCCCCAGCTGCCTATTTGTACCCGGCTGGGAACAAAAAAATAGGGAAGCCCTTTTTTTAATTATTTCATAAATTTCATGAAATATTTAAAAAAAAAATCGACATGAGCTTCGCCTCATTTTTGTGTCCAGCCAGGTACAACTAGGCAGCTGGGGAATCCGCAGCACAGGTTGGCCTGAGCTTTCTGGGCCCCTCTGCTGCGAATTTCAGTCCGCAGCCGCCCCAGAAAATGGTGCTTTCATAGAAGCGCCATCATCTGGCGCTGTATCCAACTCTTCCAGCTGCCCTGGTGACGGTGGCTCGCTGGGTAATAATGGGTTAATACTAGCTTTGTTTTACTATCTAGTATTAAGCCAGAGATTCTTAATGTTAGGCAAGTTTGACCCGGCCATTAAGAATCTCCAATAAAGGGTTAAAAAAAAGACACCACACAGAGAAAAAATACTTTAATATAAATAAATACACAGACACACTTAGAGACTCCATGTTTATTACTCCCTCTTATCCCTCCACGATCCATGGTCTTCTGTCTTCTTTCTCCTTCAACCCATGCAGCTCTGCTACATCAGCAGTGCTGCATGGGAGGAAGACGCTGCTGCTCCCTGTGCAGTCTTTTCACTCTGTAAGTGAGCTGAGGCTGCTGGCTGTAAGCGGTAACGTCACCGCTGACAGGCGCTTTGCTATAGCAATGGTGATCTCCGTTATTGACCGGCTGTGGCCGGTGAATAACGGAAAGAGGAAGCAGAACGGGGAAGCCGACCATGTGCCAGAGCATCTCGCCGGTACACGGACATGCTGGAATGATCACCGCGTACTGGAGAGATGCACTGACAGGACCTAGCAATGACTTCTAGCCATGTGACCAGTCTGTAGCCAATGAGATAATAGACACGTGACTGGTCACATGCTATTTTGACGTCACGATAGGTCCTATGTGCTGGTTACCGGGAGGATGCAGCGATTATCGGAAGGAAAAGCGGCAGGAGACAGAGAGCAGGATGCATCGTGGGGACCTGTAAGTGTTATGGAAATGTTTATTAACTGTATGTGTACATGTCTAATGTGTTTTTATGTGTTTGTGATTGCCTCCCATTGTTTTCAATGAGGTTCGAGAGGTTCGTCGAACGGCTCGCCGAACCGAACTCGAACGCGGCCTCCGTTCGACGCACCGAACCGAACTCGAGCCTCTAGAGGCTCACTCATCTCTACTAATTATACACACTGTCGGCTTCATGGCTATAGTAAAGTTGTGTACATGGAGTTTCTCAGCAAGTAATGCTTCTAGGGGAGAATGATATAATGGTGCATATACAGTGCTATGCAAAAGTATTCATACCCCAGGAACTTTTCCACATTTTTTGATGTTACACCCACAAACATAAATGTATGTTATTGGAATTGTATTTGATATACCAACGCTAAATAGCAAGTATTTGTTAAGTATAAAGAAAATGATACATAGTTGTCTGAATTTTTTTTCATATGTTTAAATGTATCTGGCTACAGGTGTATTTTTGTTACTTTGTTTTTACTATGTGATTATGTTCCCGGTTTTACATCACTCCCTCGTTCTGACTAATCACCTGGCAAGCTATTTGCAGAGGTACAGTCTCTTACGGGGTCATACTCTTTATAAAGATGTTTTCGCCGAAACGCGTTGTCTGCACACTGAGCCATAAAACGGAATATCAGTATTAATTATGCCAGTGCTGCCATTGAATTTTTTAAGCTACAAATAAAAGCTAATTTTTACTTTTATCCTTAGATGCACAGCTGCACTTTTTTCTTCTAGTTAATAGTTGTCTGAATATTTCAAAAATATAAATCAGAAAATAGTGACATTCAGCTGAGTTGTCAACCGTCTGTAAATTCACTGACAGTCTACAAAAACCCTGTACTTTTCTCTGCCATCCAAAGCATCAAGCAGAAAAAAGCACCGTCCATCATTTTAATATCCTTGAAGTTTGTACTGCACATGTGTATATCGCGCCACACCACCATTCAAGTTGTTAGCGGTTTATGTGCATTGCCAATGTAATTATGTCATTCCTTAAAATGGCGCCGGAGTCCATGTATACTCATACCACCATCTCTGGCGACATTTTTATTAAAGACATTGTGGAGAAGACTATGAGCTGTTCACATTAGAAAGTTAGGAAGTTGCATCAGTCTTTTTCTTAGATTATGGGGTTATGCTGTTACGGTTGCTGTGGCACTGGAGACTATGTTCGGATTTCTTGCTACTGCACATGTGCAAGCGCTGGAGACTAAGTCCTATCTTGGAGCCATTGCACATGTGCGGGTGACATCATCACTGACACAAGGTCACATGTCTCTGACACCTTCTAAGCTGATTGGCCGCTGGTCATGTGCTTGTGACACGTGGTCACATGTCTCTGACACCTTCTATGCCGATTGGTCGCTGGTCATGTGCTTGTGACGCTTTGCTCGGTGATAGGCCAGCGTGACGTCATTGCTGTCATTCTGGCAGCGGATTGGCTCTGGTGTCCTCCATCTTGGATGAGGCACAGAGTCTATATAAGACCCTGACGCACGCCGCCCGGCGCTCAGTCCTCTTGGTTCCTGCATAAGAGTAGACGCTCTGTGCATGTCCCTTGCGGCACCTATTCTATCTAGGTGAGCGTTATCGGTAGGGTGACGCTCTTGTACCTTGCAGCTTATGCTGTGGTCCTTATCCTCGCACCTTAGTGGAGCGGACATAGGCAGGTGCTTGCTGCACATGGTCTGACTGGGCCTTGTGGTTCTACTCTGAGGTGAGCGCTATCGGTAGGGTAGCGCTCCTGTACCTTTCAGCCGTACTGTTGTCCGTGTCCTCGCACCTTAGTGGAGCGGACATAGGTAGGTTAGGTGGTCATTGCCTTCTAGGGTAACGCTCCACTACGCTGCCTCCTGCAGCAGTCCGTATCCTCGCACACTAGGGGAGTGGTCATAGGCAGGAGTTTCAAGCTAGCAGCCTTGCTGCTGTCCATGTCCTTGCACCACAAGTGGAGCGGACATAGGTAGGTGCCATATTGCACACACTACACCTAGTCTCTGTGACTGTTAACTGAGACAGGTGCTTTCACGCTCACAGACTGTGAGACTTCTATGCACTTTTATGCTGTATTCCTCACTCTTTTGCATTTCCACTCCTATGTTATTCTAATAAGGTAGTCGCTGTGACTTAAACAGTATACGCCGCTATTGGTCTTCGTGACACTGTGACGCAACAGTGTCAGTACCGCTTTGGTTGTACAGGTTTCCCCTATCCTCTGCCATACTCTGCAGCAGAGCTCTGCACGGTGGACCCTGACTGTCGGATAGCCTTCCATTCCCTTATTATCCGACAGCCCCCGTAACACATGCCTTCTGATTGAGCATGCCTGCTGTTTAACATTAGGCGATTTTAATTCTTTATTTGTAGGTTCCTGTCAAATTGGACTTTTTTAAGAGAGGCATTAAAGTAGGCAGGGACCCAATAATAAGAGGTCACCTTGGCATTGGCTGTTGGGCTCAGATAAAACTGGCCATTTTTGTGTGCTAAGTATCTCAATTTTTATATGTTTCTCATAGCAGTATTCTATTAATTCATTCATTCATTCTCTACATTCCTATATTCATTGTTGCACATATCCTAGCACTACAGAGTCCAACTGTCTCTTTTTTGTTACTATGTTATTTTCTGCAGAGATAAGCATTGGCTGGGAGAAGTGATAGCAGTCTGTGCTGAATGAAGAAGAAAAGTGAAGATGAATGACTTTCAACTAGACATCTCACTAGTAAGTCACTGTATTACATGTACACTATACACTATATACTATTTACACAGTTCCTGTGTATAATGTTACCACTGATCACTATATTACCTGTACACTTTCATTATTCAGTATATACAAATCTCCTATGTATAATGTTGTGCCACCCCTGCAGCGGTCGAACCGCTTGGATCCAGGCCTTGCTGCTGGTGTGGCTCAGGGTCTCTGGATCCGGCAGCTCGCAGTCACTCTCAAATGAAAAGGGGGCTATTTACAGGGGAGGGAAAGTTCGTAATGCCACCCGTGGTTCGCTAAGGGGAGTACTGTCGCTGCCAATGGGAGTACCCGGTGAAGATGGAGTGGGACAGCCAGTTGGAGTTCCCTCCATGGGCAGGAGTGACCCCGGGACTCTGGATGGTGGAACGCTGATGCAGGGGAGCGCAGGGCTAGTGCAAAGCAGGGGAGGACCATGTACTCACTCAGGCAATATTGGTGATGAAAAGCAGACTCTGACAACAAGGTAAATCAAGTCTCTGGGTGCCGCTGCCCTCTTGGGGGAGCCCGTCTGTGTATCCGTCCCCTATAGTACTGCTGGGTGGTCCGGAGCCTGCCTCCATGCACAAATTAGAAGTGTTCTTGTGGCCCGTTGGCTTAAAGCTGTCCAAGTCCCGCTCCCTACTTGTTGGTAGTGGAGCTGTGCTCTCAAGGGCTCACGCTTGCGATTTCTGTGGGCTGTGTGGGTTGGAAAGCCCTATCCCCCTCGTTGCGCTAGTGCCCCTGAACTCTGAGCTTCTTGGGGACAGTCCATAAAGTCACTATCCTCTGCAGGTTAATTTCTGGGCTGCCTGAAGCTACTCCCAGATTTAGGGTCCAGTACCCCGCCGTGCTTTTGGTCCCGCAGCGGTTATTAGACTCAAGCTGCTAACCGTCCTCCAAGACCAGATCTAGGCACTCAGCCTCAATCCACTGCGACTGGGTCTCCGACTCCTCCGGTCCCAGACCATCGTCTGCGATCCAACCTGTAATCACGTGGGAGCCACACACTCCCAACTCTTCACTACTCGAGAGCTACTCCTCTTCTCTACTTCCTCTCCCTTTGCTCCCCTGGAGCCGAATACTCTGTCACCTCCCACCAATCTGCCTGACCCCTAGGGGGGCGGCCCTATTCCAGCTCAGCAGCACAATGGTGTGTCTGACAGGATGTGGTGTGAGGTGTGACTGGGATTTTGAAGCGAATAGAGGCAGTACCATAGGTTGGGAACCCAGGACCATGGTGGTTCCTGCACTAAGAGATAAAGAGCGTGCAGTACCCTGTGACACCCTGACTAGTCCATCACAATGTCACTGGTGATCCCTGCATTACCTGTTCATTATATAATATATACAGAGCTCCTGTGTATAATGTCACCAATAATCACTATTACCTATAGACTATACACTATATACAGATATTCTGTGTATAATGTCACTGGTGAACTATACCCTATATACAGAGCTCACGTGTATAATGTCACTGATAACTATTCTCTATATACTATATACAGAGCTCCTGTATATAATGTCACTGGTTGTCCCTGTATAACCTGTACACTAACACCATAGACAGAGCTCCTGTGTATAATGTCACTAGTCATCACTGTATTACCTATATACTATTTATACAAGAACTTTATATATAATATATAGTGTCAGTGTATCCAGGAAACAAGCAAACTATGCCTTGACAAAGGACTTTTTAGTCTGAAACATGTAGCTGCTTGACAACAACCACGGACGAGTCATTAATTAATTTATTTTTTCTTTCATTCCACCATTGGGGCTCTGCATAACCTGCCTAGATACCTGAAATTTTATCCAAACCTTGGAAGCTAGATTTTTTATTTTTTGCCTCAGTGCGTTCCTTTAGGACTTTGTCAGGACTTGCGCAGCGCAGCGTGTGCAGGCTGTTGAGCATGGAGACCGGGAAAAAAGCAAGAGAACGAACAGAGCGGCCACGGCGATTAGCACATCAGCGTCCCTTCCAGGCCAGAGGAAGCGGGACAGTGCAGGGACGCTGACATTACAGTATCCCCCTCCTTAAGCCCCGTCCTCACCAGGCCTGAAAGACATTTCTTCAGGAGGATAGGGACATGAATATTCTCCTTGGGTTCCCACAAACTCTTTTTAGGACCAAATCCTTTCCTGTTAATCAGGAAAAGGGTTTTTCCTTTCACCTTCTTCATGGCCAGGATGTTCTTCATCTCTAAGATATCACATGCTGGGCTTATGATATCATAAAAATGTCATTTCTATCAGCCTACTGAGCATCCATTCATGAGTAAATGCGTCGAGACAATGCCAACAGCACTATTGTGATAAGTACCAAATGATGACAATAAGGCTATGTGCGCCATAGACAGAGCAGGAGCTGCCGGCAAAGCGCACGGAAGAAGTGACATGTCACTTCTTAGAACGCAGTGCTTCGGGCAGCAGCCGAAGCGCTGCGCTTTAAGGCTGTGTGCGCATGTTGCGTAAATACATGCAGTTACGCTGCGCTTTGTAGCGCAGCGTAACTGCATGCGTCCTGCGTCAGTCTATGGAGATTGTGCAGGGGCCGTGCGCACATGGCGTCTTAGGCTATGTGCGCACGTTGCGTACTAGCCCTGCAGAAATTTCTGCAGCGATCTGAAGAGCACACGTGCGCTTCAAATCACTGCAGAAAATGTCCGTAGAGAAAAAAAAAAAGCCAATTCCATGCGCTCTGCCTGCAGCTCCTGCCATAGACAGCTGCGGTCTAAGACGCCACGTGCGCACGGCCCCTGCACAATCTCCATAGACTGTGCAGGGGACGCAGGACGCATGCAGTTATGCTGCCCGAAGCGCTGCGTTCTAAGAAGTGACATGTCACTTCTTCCGTGCACTTTGCCGGCAGCTCCTGCTCTGTCTATGGCAGGGCTAGTACGCAACGTGCGCACATAGCCTAATTCCTTTTTATTTATACCCTTTTTATTTATACCGGAATTTTTTTGGAGCTCTATTTGTCTGTTGATTAAGCAGTACCCTAGTTATTTATTATTAAAATGCGACTGTCAGGGCATCCAAGGAGTTCTAGGTTGAGCCATCAAAGTGTATCGGTGCAATTGTCATTCAATTAGGGGGCCAACGTCTACGAATAGGTAGTTGTAATGATTAGGGCCAATATTTATATAAGGTTAGTCCAAGACCCCATGGGGCATTTTGGCCTGGTGTTGATCAGGGCACTCTAGCATCAATGATTGTGAATATTTTGTGTAATATTTTGGGATGTTTTTAATGAATTATAGTAAAATTTAAATTTTTAAGGGGATTTTTTCCATGTCAAACAGTTTCTTGATCTCTTAGACATTTGGCGATTTTTCAAAGTGATAGGTTCTTTGCTGTAAACAAATTATGTAATGCAAACCACTATAATTATACATCCCAGTTATAGTGTGTGGTGGTGTGTCCTGTATTTTCCTGTCAATGTTCCCATATAAGGGTATGTGCCCACGATGTCTTCTCCTGTTGAGACGCGAGTATTCTCGCAAGGAGAATGTAGCGTCCGTGCCCACAATCAGGAATTATTATTATTATTATTATTATTATTATTATTATTATTTATTATTATAGTGCCATTTATTTCATGGCGCTTTACATGTGAAAGGGGTATACATAATAGGAATAAGTACAATAATCATAAACAATACAAGGCACAGACAGGTACAGGAGGAAAGAGGTCCCTGTCTGCGAGGGCTCACAGTCTACGAGGGATAGGTGAGGATACATTAGGTTAGGGTAGAGCTGGTTGTGCGGCATGATATCAGACTAAAGGCTACTTTACACACTGCGATATCGGTCCCGATATCGCTAGTGTGGGTACCCGCCCCCATCTGTTGCGCAACACGGGAAAATCGCTGCCCGTGTCGCACAACAGCCGTCACATATACTTACCTGTCCGGCGACGTCGCTGTGACGGGCGAACCGCCTCCTTTCTAAGGGGGCGGTCCGTGCGGCGTCACAGCAACGTCACTGAAGCGTCACTGAACCGCCGCCCAATAGCAGCGGAGGGGCGGAGCTGAGCGGGACGTAACATCCCGCCCACCTCCTTCCTTCCGCATAGCGGCCGGGAGGCAGGTAAGGGGAGCTTCCTCGTTCCTGCGGCATCACACGCAGCGATGTGTGCTGCCGCAGGAACGAGGAACAACATCGTTACTGCTGCAGTAACGATTTTTAAGAATGGACCCCCATGTCACCGATGAGCGATTTTGCACGTTTTTGCAACGATGCAAAATCGCTTATCGGTGTCACACGCAACGGCATCGCTAATGCGGCCGGTTGTGCGTCACAAATTCCGTGACCCCAACGATGTCGATAGCGATGTCGCAGCGTGTAAAGCCCGCTTAAGGGTTACGGCAGGTTGTAGGCTTCTCGGAAGAGGTGGGTCTTCAGGATCCTTTTGAAGCTTGTCAGGAATCTGTGCTCTGTAAACTTTCGCTATGTTCTCCTGGTAAGAACACTCACATCTCTGCAAGCATAAATTGATATGCTGAGGCTCAGAAAGCCACACTGTATTTAAGTTTACGCTGAGGAATAAAGAAGTACACTGGGCATGGGATTTCTCTAAATCCCATCCACTGTGCTTGTATCGTACAACGCAGCATTTTGGACGCCACGATAGCAAGCTGCTTCCAAAACGTTGATACTCCTGATCATGAGCACGAACCCTAACGGGAATAATGGCAAACAGGTATGTGCCTATAGCTGTAGCGTGGTCCACACCACAGTACGACCCTGTGTTATCCTATTGAGTATCATCCCCTGTAAGTTGGGTTTAACAAGCCATAAATGTGAGTTAAACCTGGAGTTAGAAAAAAAAAATACTTTGTTCCTCTTCTGTTCTGACGCTGCAGTCTCTTTTGGTCCTCTGCAATGTTCTACCCATCCTCTCTTTTCCTTCAACGCATGTGCCGTCCAACATTGCCTCATAAGTCAAGAAGAATGTAGCCAAAACTGCTGCCTTTTTCCTTAACCCTTTCCCGAGCCTCTACAAATCAGCAAAATGGTTGCTAGACAGAATCGCTAAAATTGAAAGAAGTGAATTCCATAAACTGAGGCAGAATGTTTTGATTTTGTTCTAAAATGTGAGGATAATTCATTTGACGTAAAACTTATTTTCTCATCTCTACTGTCTATATTTTATTCAACTAATGGAGTAAAATTTGACTTAGACCTCTATCAAGCTTCCAGTAATGCTGGTTATATTCTATTCTGTGTAGTGGCAGTAGTAGGAAAATATCACTAAAAAGCAACTTTCTCTTCTTTCTTGCAATATGTGTTGATGAGAATGGTGTCAGGGGGATGCAGTCATAAGTAAACAGTAGACTTTTGGGAACTGTCACAGAGTTTGGTTTCCAGCGTGGAGGTGGCCTATGCTGCGTGGCCACACTCTGTTACATAAATATTCACACAACCTCACTGCCACAAAGAATAACAAGGGATGTGGCATATACAGATTACCTAACTGATGTTGGCTGGGATAAATTATGACTATGGTTTTTCACTAGCTTTCTGGATAAATGCAGCTGTGACTTCCCTGATATACTATATTGTCACATAAATATTTGTATACTATGAATGGAAACATCATCTATTTATATATGGAGGTTCATCACATCACACGGAGGTAAGACATATGGTCCCATTTAATGGATCCAGTCGGAAACTCTTTTTTTAAATCAGAACCTTCTAATTACAAAATGATGATATACTTGAAAGTCTTTTACATAAATAGTTTGGCCCATCAGAATAAAGAGTGGTAGCCTAACGGCTTTTACATCAAGAAATACTAGAACAAAAAGCAAAATAATTTATTATGGCATGCGGAAATCATGATCTACCATAACATATACCTAGGGTTCATAGGTCCAACCAGTCGTCAATACAGAAAAAGTGAGCACTGGCCACATCCACTTTTAGTTCTGTCATTGGACAAATACAACAGATCACCTATAAGTTCAAAGATATTGTTTGTGAATTATTCCACAAAAAATAGATTGTAGTGGTAAGAGATCAGGTTCAAAGTTGCATAACCTCTAATAGGGTCTTCTTCTGTCTCACCTGAGATGACGTGAATTATCTCTTCAAGCTGTATTTTGATTTGTTTTATGGGTTTCCAGATTATCCACGATCAAGGTTGATTGACAGTCCTCATATAGTTGTTCTTTTGTGCCTAAACATGGCTCCCAGCTCAAGGATGAGACACAGACATAGCAATGTTAACTTGAAATGAGTTTAGTAAATATAAGGCTGAGGGAACTAAAATGTACGAAAAGAAACTGCTCTGATCCATTACAATACATACAGGAGGAAATTAAAGTTTGTAATAATTAGAGTTGAGCGCGGTTCGTGGTTCGTGGTTCTCCAGTTCTAGGCTCGAGTGATTTTGGGGCATGTTCTAGATCGAACTAGAACTCGAGCTTTTTGCAAAAGCTCGATAGTTCTAGAAACGTTCGAGAACGGTTCTAGCAGCCAAAAAACAGCTAAATCTTAGCTTGGTTTCTGCTGTAATAGTGTAAGTCACTCTGTGAATCAAACTATTATCACATTTCAGTGTATAGTGTGCGTGAACAGCGCCTTCAGATCACTGCTGTTTCTATAATGGCGATCGCCATTTTTTTTTTTTTTTTTCTTGTCTTCCTTCCCTAAGCGCGCGCGTCTTGTGGGGCTGGCCAGCATGTCAGCCAATCACAGACACACACACACCTAAGTGGACTTTGAGGCAGAGAAGCAACGGCATGTGTGATAGGATCTGCATGTCACATGTCCCTGCATTATAAAACCGGACATTTTCTTCACGATCGCCATTATCTGCCTTCTGCGTCTTTGGTGTCAGACATCACTGTCGCAGTTCCGTCCTTTGTCCTATCGCCGATACAGCTGTATGCGCTGCATACACAGCGTTAGACAGCTTAGGGAGAGCACATTCTAGCAGTCCTTTTAAGGGCTCGTACCGGCAGGGTCAGAGAGCCATAGGTGACAGGTCCTGCAAACAGCGCCAGCGTCTGTGTAGCCAAGGTCAGGGATTTCCTCCCTGCATTTCACCATTAGGAGGGAATAGAAAGGCAGGCTTCCATTCCTCTACCCAGAGCACCACAATCCTGCCACTGTACCCTCTTGTCCTCTGCACACTCCAACTCATTCTAAGTAAGCCATTATACTAGCAAACACTCAGTGTACCTAGTGGCATCCTATCTGTGGCTATTGGACTTTGCTATAGTCCCACTAGTGCAAAGACATTTGCAGAGCACATCTGCCTGCATTGCACACTCCAAGTTTTTTAAACTAAGCCATTTTACTAGCAAACACTCAGTGTACCTAGTGGCATCCTATACGTGGCTATTGGACTTTGCTATAGTCCCACTAGTGCAAAGACATTAGCAAAGCACATCTGCCTGCATTGCACACTCCAAGTTTTTTAAACTCAGCCATTATACTAGCAAACACTCTGTACCTAGTGGCATCCTATACGTGGCTATTGGACTTTGCTATAGTCCCACTAGGGCCAAGACATTTGCAGAGCGCATCTGCCTGCGTTGCACACTCCAACAAATTATAACGAAGCCATTATACTAGCAAACACTCAGTGTACCTAGTGGCATCCTATACGTGGCTATTGGACTTTGCTATAGTCCCACTAGTGCCAAGACATTTGCAGAGCACATCTGCCTGCATTGCACACTCCAAGTTTTTTAAACTAAGCAATTTTACTAGCAAACACTCAGTGTACCTAGTGGCATCCTATACGTGGCTATTGGACTTTGCTATAGTCCCACTAGTGCAAAGACATTAGCAGAGCACATCTGCCTGCATTGCACACTCCAAGTTTTTTAAACTCAGCCATTATACTAGCAAACACACAGTGTACCTAGTGGCATCCTATACGTGGCTATTGGACTTTGCTATAGTCCCACTAGTGCCAAGACATTTGCAGAGCGCATCTGCCTGCGTTGCACACTCCAACTAATTATAACGAAGCCATTATACTAGCACACACTCAGTGTACCTAGTGGCATCCTATACGTGGCTATTGGACTTTGCTATAGTCACACTAGTGCCAAGACATTTGCAGAGCGCATCTGCCTGCGTTGCACACTCCAACAAATTATAACGAAGCCATTATACTAGCAAACACTCAGTGTACCTAGTGGCATCCTATACGTGGCTATTGGACTTTGCTATAGTCCCACTAGTGCCAAGACATTTGCAGAGCACATCTGCCTGCATTGCACACTCCAAGTTTTTTAAACTAAGCAATTTTACTAGCAAACACTCAGTGTACCTAGTGGCATCCTATACGTGGCTATTGGACTTTGCTATAGTCCCACTAGTGCAAAGACATTAGCAGAGCACATCTGCCTGCATTGCACACTCCAAGTTTTTTAAACTCAGCCATTATACTAGCAAACACACAGTGTACCTAGTGGCATCCTATACGTGGCTATTGGACTTTGCTATAGTCCCACTAGTGCCAAGACATTTGCAGAGCGCATCTGCCTGCGTTGCACACTCCAACTAATTATAACGAAGCCATTATACTAGCACACACTCAGTGTACCTAGTGGCATCCTATACGTGGCTATTGGACTTTGCTATAGTCCCACTAGTGCCAAGACATTTGCAGAGCACATCTGCCTGCGTTGCACACTACAACAAATTATAACGAAGCCATTATACTAGCAAACACTCAGTGTACCTAGTGGCATCCTATACGTGGCTATTGGACTTTGCTATAGTCCCACTAGTGCCAAGACATTTGCAGAGCGCATCTGCCTGCGTTGCACACTCCAACTAATTATAACGAAGCCATTATACTAGCAAACACTCAGTGTACCTAGTGGCATCCTATACGTGGCTATTGGACTTTGCTATAGTCCCACTAGTGCCAAGACATTTGCAGAGCGCATCTGCCTGCGTTGCACACTCCAACTAATTATAACGAAGCCATTATACTAGCACACACTCAGTGTACCTAGTGGCATCCTATACGTGGCTATTGGACTTTGCTATAGTCCCACTAGGGCCAAGACATTTGCAGAGCACATCTGCCTGCATTGCACACTCCAAGTTTTTTAAACTAAGCAATTTTACTAGCAAACACTCAGTGTACCTAGTGGCATCCTATACGTGGCTATTGGACTTTGCTATAGTCCCACTAGTGCAAAGACATTAGCAGAGCACATCTGCCTGCATTGCACACTCCAAGTTTTTTAAACTCAGCCATTATACTAGCAAACACTCAGTGTACCTAGTGGCATCCTATACGTGGTATTGGACTTTGCTATAGTCCCACTAGTGCAAAGACATTAGCAGAGCACATCTGCCTGCATTGCACACTCCAAGTTTTTTAAACTCAGCCATTATACTAGCAAACACTCAGTGTACCTAGTGGCATCCTATACGTGGCTATTGGACTTTGCTATAGTCCCACTAGTGCCAAGACATTTGCAGAGCGCATCTGCCTGCGTTGCACACTCCAACTAATTATAACGAAGCCATTATACTAGCAAACACTCAGTGTACCTAGTGGCATCCTATACGTGGCTATTGGACTTTGCTATAGTCCCACTAGTGCCAAGACATTTGCAGAGCGCATCTGCCTGCGTTGCACACTCCAACTAATTATAACGAAGCCATTATACTAGCACACACTCAGTGTACCTAGTGGCATCCTATACGTGGCTATTGGACTTTGCTATAGTCCCACTAGTGCCAAGACATTTGCAGAGCGCATCTGCCTGCGTTGCACACTCCAACTAATTATAACGAAGCCATTATACTAGCAAACACTCAGTGTACCTAGTGGCATCCTATACGTGGCTATTGGACTTTGCTATAGTCCCACTAGTGCCAAGACATTTGCAGAGCGCATCTGCCTGCGTTGCACACTCCAACTAATTATAACGAAGCCATTATACTAGCAAACACTCAGTGTACCTAGTGGCATCCTATACGTGGCTATTGGACTTTGCTATAGTCCCACTAGTGCCAAGACATTTGCAGAGCGCATCTGCCTGCGTTGCACACTCCAACTAATTATAACGAAGCCATTATACTAGCAAACACTCAGTGTACCTAGTGGCATCCTATACGTGGCTATTGGACTTTGCTATAGTCCCACTAGTGCCAAGACATTTGCAGAGCGCATCTGCCTGCGTTGCACACTCCAACTAATTATAACGAAGCCATTATACTAGCACACACTCAGTGTACCTAGTGGCATCCTATACGTGGCTATTGGACTTTGCTATAGTCCCTCTAGTGCCAAGACATTTGCAGAGCGCATCTGCCTGCGTTGCACACTCCAACTAATTATAACGAAGCCATTATACTAGCACACACTCAGTGTACCTAGTGGCATCCTATACGTGGCTATTGGACTTTGCTATAGTCCCTCTAGTGCCAAGACATTTGCAGAGCGCATCTGCCTGCGTTGCACACTCCAACTAATTATAACGAAGCCATTATACTAGCACACACTCAGTGTACCTAGTGGCATCCTATACGTGGCTATTGGACTTTGCTATAGTCCCTCTAGTGCCAAGACATTTGCAGAGCGCATCTGCCTGCGTTGCACACTCCAACTAATTATAACGAAGCCATTATACTAGCAAACACTCAGTGTACCTAGTGGCATCCTATACGTGGCTATTGGACTTTGCTATAGTCCCTCTAGTGCCAAGACATTTGCAGAGCGCATCTGCCTGTGTTGCACACTCCAACTAATTATAACGAAGCCATTATACTAGCAAACACTCAGTGTACCTAGTGGCATCCTATACGTGGCTATTGGACTTTGCTATAGTCCCACTAGTGCAAAGACATTAGCAGAGCACATCTGCCTGCATTGCACACTCCAAGTTTTTTAAACTCAGCCATTATACTAGCAAACACACAGTGTACCTAGTGGCATCCTATACGTGGCTATTGGACTTTGCTATAGTCCCACTAGTGCCAAGACATTTGCAGAGCGCATCTGCCTGCGTTGCACACTCCAACTAATTATAACGAAGCCATTATACTAGCACACACTCAGTGTACCTAGTGGCATCCTATACGTGGCTATTGGACTTTGCTATAGTCCCACTAGTGCCAAGACATTTGCAGAGCGCATCTGCCTGCGTTGCACACTACAACAAATTATAACGAAGCCATTATACTAGCAAACACTCAGTGTACCTAGTGGCATCCTATACGTGGCTATTGGACTTTGCTATAGTCCCACTAGTGCCAAGACATTTGCAGAGCGCATCTGCCTGCGTTGCACACTCCAACTAATTATAACGAAGCCATTATACTAGCAAACACTCAGTGTACCTAGTGGCATCCTATACGTGGCTATTGGACTTTGCTATAGTCCCACTAGTGCCAAGACATTTGCAGAGCGCATCTGCCTGCGTTGCACACTCCAACTAATTATAACGAAGCCATTATACTAGCAAACACTCAGTGTACCTAGTGGCATCCTATACGTGGCTATTGGACTTTGCTATAGTCCCACTAGTGCCAAGACATTTGCAGAGCGCATCTGCCTGCGTTGCACACTCCAACTAATTATAACGAAGCCATTATACTAGCACACACTCAGTGTACCTAGTGGCATCCTATACGTGGCTATTGGACTTTGCTATAGTCCCACTAGTGCCAAGACATTTGCAGAGCGCATCTGCCTGCGTTGCACACTCCAACTAATTATAACGAAGCCATTATACTAGCACACACTCAGTGTACCTAGTGGCATCCTATACGTGGCTATTGGACTTTGCTATAGTCCCACTAGTGCCAAGACATTTGCAGAGCGCATCTGCCTGCGTTGCACACTACAACAAATTATAACGAAGCCATTATACTAGCAAACACTCAGTGTACCTAGTGGCATCCTATACGTGGCTATTGGACTTTGCTATAGTCCCACTAGTGCCAAGACATTTGCAGAGCGCATCTGCCTGCGTTGCACACTCCAACTAATTATAACGAAGCCATTATACTAGCACACACTCAGTGTACCTAGTGGCATCCTATACGTGGCTATTGGACTTTGCTATAGTCCCACTAGTGCCAAGACATTTGCAGAGCGCATCTGCCTGCGTTGCACACTACAACAAATTATAACGAAGCCATTATACTAGCAAACACTCAGTGTACCTAGTGGCATCCTATACGTGGCTATTGGACTTTGCTATAGTCCCACTAGTGCCAAGACATTTGCAGCACGTCTGCCTGCGTTGCACACTCCAACGAATTATAACTAAGTTACATTGTCAGGGATATTTATTCTTTATTATTCTGCTGTTAATAAAGCTAGACCACCACTGCAATCTTCACCACCTCTCAATTTTTACTACCACATTTTCAGTCCACAATCTTGTCGCAATCAACATGAGTGGCAAAATGACAGATGCTGGTGGAAAGGGGAAGAGGCGTGGTGGAAAAGGCAAAAAATGTTTTGTCAGTGGGGAAGGTGGCAAAGCTCCATTATCATCTGCTGAAGATAGACCATCTACTAGCAAAAGTAAGATGTCTACTACTTATTGTGGACAATCCGATGTGCTCCCTTTTTTACGGACACGAACAAGAGGAACAAAGGTAGATGATGGGCAAAAAAGGAAAATGCTTGAATGGATCTCAAGTGGTCCAACAAGTGCCCTCTCAGCCACTTCAAGTACCGCATCCAAAAAACACCATTCCTCTGAGTTGTCATCCCAATCACACTTGATTTCTCCCAGCTCTGAAGTCTCCATCAGCCCTGCACAGTATGGTGGAACTGAGATGGCTGAGTCTGCAGAGCTGTTCAGTCACACTATAGCCTGGGAATCAGAGGTCTGCTCCCAAGCTACAGTGAGTACAGAACAGGAAATGGTCTGCAGTGATGCCCAGAACCTTTGTGACTCAGATTCAGGCCGTGAGGACCAAGTTTCTGAGCATAATGTTGACCCTTTGTCACAAACTGTAACACCTGTGGTTATAGACAATGAGGAACATACTGATGAAGATGAGACGCAGATACCCGATTGGGATGACAACTTAAATATTCGGTCAGGGCAAGAAGAGGCTCGGTCTGAGGGGGAGGGGAGTGCAAACACAACAATTGATGATGACGTTCTAGATCCCACCTACTGTCAACCCCCAGTCAGGCACTCGAGGAGGTCAACAGAGGCGGTGGAGGAGGATGCAACCGACGACGAAGTTACCTTGCGCCTTCCTGGACAGAGTCGGAGCACTGGTAGCACGTCTACAACTGCATCCTCAGCCACCACTCTGCCTATGAGCATTATTCGGGGTGGATCAACAGGTCGCATGGCCTCTAAGCCTTGCCTAGCCTGGGCCTTTTTTCACATCGAAAAAGATCGCCCAACTCATGTGATATGTAACATTTGTCATGATTCTGTTAGTAGAGGTCAAAACCTCAGCAGTTTGACAACTTCTTCCATGAATCGTCACATGAATAAATATCATAAGTCCCGGTGGGAAGCTCACCGTGCTGCAATGCCGGCTAGCGGAGCGAACCATCCACCGCCCGCCCCTTCCAGTGCATCCGCGCGCTCTTCATCTTCTAGGACTGTGGGGACAGCTGTCACACCTGTTTTTCCACGCAAAACTTCCACCACTGTAACCGCAACAGGCAGTTTGCTTGTAAGGTCGTCAGTTGGTTTGGAAGGGGAAACAAGTGAGTGTGTACAGCTCTCTCAGACATCGATAGCACCAACGTTGGATGAAGGCAACATCATGTCTCCGCCTGCACTTTCCTCACAAACCTGCATTTTTCCAGGGACACCCTACTCAACACCGTCTACACACAGCAGCCAGATCTCTGTCCCTCAGATGTGGTCAAATAAAAGGCCACTTCCTCCGACCCATGACAAAGCTAAGAGGTTGACTCTATCCCTCTGTAAGCTGTTGGCTACCGAAATGCTGCCTTTCCGCCTAGTGGACACACAGGATTTTAGAGACCTTATGTCTGTCGCTGTGCCCCAGTACCAGATGCCTAGTCGCCACTACTTCTCTAAGAAAGGTGTGCCCGCGCTACACCAGCATGTCGCACACAACATCACCGCTTCCTTGAGAAACTCTGTGTGTGAACGGGTGCATTTCACCACCGATACTTGGACCAGTAAGCATGGACAGGGACGTTACATGTCGCTGACTGGGCACTGGGTAACTATGGTGATAGATGGTGAAGGGTCTGCTGCACAAGTCTTGCCGTCCCCACGACTTGTGTGTCAATCCTCTGTCTGTCCAAGTTCCGCCACAGCTTCTGCATCCTCCACCTCATCTGGGTCCTCCACCTCCGCCCCAAGCCTGCCTGGTCAGGCCACCAGCGTTCTCACTGCGCAGAAGGAATCACGCACGCCTCATTACTATGCTGGCAGCCGAGCGCAACGGCATCAGGCGGTCTTTAGCTTGACATGTCTTGGTAATAAGAGTCACACAGCTGAGGAGTTGTGGTCAGCTCTGCGGTCCGAGTTTAATAAATGGTTGTCTCCACTCAACCTGCAGCCTGGTAAGGCCGTGTGCGACAATGCTGCAAACCTGGGTGCGGCCCTTCGCCTGGGCAAGGTGACACACGTACCTTGTATGGCTCACGTGTTGAACCTTGTCGTGCAGCAATTTTTAACACACTATCCCGGCCTAGATGGCCTTCTGAACAGGGCACGAAAACTGTCTGCTCACTTCCGGCGTTCAAGCGCCGCAGTTGAGCGACTTGCATCGCTCCAGAAGTCTTTCGGCCTGCCGGTTCATCGCCTGAAATGCGATGTGGCGACACGCTGGAATTCAACTCTACACATGTTACAGCGACTGTGGCAGCACCACAGAGCCCTGGTGCAATACGTCATGACGTATAGCCTGGGCCAACGAGATGCAGAGGTGGGGCAGATCACCCTGATGGAGTGGTCTCAGATCAAGGACCTATGCACCCTTCTGCACAGTTTCGACATGGCGACGAATATGTTTAGCTCTGACAATGCCATTATCAGCATGACGATTCCAGTCATTTACATGCTGGAGCACACGCTAAACACTATTCGGAGTCAGGGGGTGGGACAACATGAAGGGGAGGAACTACAGGAGGATTCATATGTGCAAGGGACAACAACATCACCAAGATCCAGACGTTCATCATCACCAACGCAGCAGGCATGGGACCATGGGGAACAGGGATCGACAAGGGCGCATAGTAGCAGGCGAAATGTTGAGCAAGGTGCAGGAGAACATGAAGAAATGGAGGACGAACTGTCCATGGACATGGAAGACTCAGCGGATGAGGGAGACCTTGGTCAAATTTCAGTTGAAAGAGGTTGGGGGGAGATGTCAGAGGAAGAAAGAACGGTTAGCACCTCTATGCCACAAACACAGCGTGGACTTGGTCCGCATGGCTGCGCAAGACACATGAGTGCCTTCTTGTTGCACTACCTCCAACATGACAGTCGTATTGTCAAAATTAGAAGTGATGATGACTACTGGATTGCCACACTATTAGATCCCCGGTACAAGTCCAAATTTTGTGACATAATTCCAGCCATAGAAAGGGACGCACGTATGCAGGAGTATCAGCAGAAGCTGTTACTCGATCTTAGCTCGGCTTTTCCACCAAACAACCGTGCAGGTGCAGGGAGGGAATCTCCCAGTTGTAACTTGACAAACATGGGACGGTCTCGTCATCTTCACCAGTCTACCCGTACCAGTAGGACCGTATCTGGTGCCGGTAACAGCAATTTTATGGAATCTTTTCATAATTTTTTTAGACCCTCTTTTGCAAGGCCACCAGAGACAACAAGTCTGACACATACTCAACGGCTGGAGAGGATGATACAGGAGTATCTCCAAATGAACATCGATGCCATGACTGTGCAACTGGAGCCTTGCTCCTTTTGGGCTTCAAACATAGAAAAATGGCCAGAGCTCTCCAGTTACGCCTTGGAGATTTTGTCGTGTCCAGCTGCCAGCGTTGTCTCTGAACGTGTATTCAGTGCTGCTGGGTGTGTGCTGACAGATAAGCGCACGCGTCTGTCCAGTGACAATGTGGACAGACTGACGTTCATCAAAATGAACAAGTCATGGATCCAGAAGGAATTTACTACCCCTGTGTCATCCTGGGGAGAGTAAATGCTTGTGGATTTGGAATGTGCTTGATGCAAATCAAAACATCCTGTTTGCAACTAGGGCCCAAGTGCTGCCACTGATGGGGTGGGTGTCTGTGTGGCCCAATTTTTGGAAAAAAGGGAGACTCCGCTTGGAGTAACCCTTGCTTGCTGTGTTTTTAAAAGAAGCCAAGATGAACAGAGCTGGGATCAGGAAAGACTTTGCTACCTACCCCGGTGTCATCCTGGGGAGGGATAAGAATGGCGTATTTTTGAATGTGCTTGATGCAAATCTAGCTGTGAAGTGTACAACTGGGGCACAACTGCTGCCACTGAAGGGGTGGGTGTGTGTGGGCCCAATTTTTGGAAAAAAGGGAGACTCCGCTTGGAGTAACCCTTGCTTGCTGTGTTTTTAAAAGAAGCCAAGATGAACAGAGCTGGGATCAGGAAAGACTTTGCTACCTACCCCGGTGTCATCCTGGGGACGGATAAGAATGGCGTATTTTTGAATGTGCTTGATGCAAATCTAGCTGTGAAGTGTACAACTGGGGCACAACTGCTGCCACTGAAGGGGTGGGTGTGTGTGGGCCCAATTTTTGGAAAAAAGGGAGACTCCGCTTGGAGTAACCCTTGCTTGCTGTGTTTTTAAAAGAAGCCAAGATGAACAGAGCTGGGATCAGGAAAGACTTTGCTACCTACCCCGGTGTCATCCTGGGGACGGATAAGAATGGCGTATTTTTGAATGTGCTTGATGCAAATCAAAACATCCTGTTTGCAACTAGGGCCCAAGTGCTGCCACTGATGGGGTGGGTGTCTGTGTGGCCCAATTTTTGGAAAAAAAGGGAGACTCCGCTTGGAGTAACCCTTGCTTACATTGTTTTTAAAAGAAGCCAAGATGAACAAGTCATGGATCAGCAAAGACTTTATCTACGTACCCCGGTGTCATCCTGGGGACGGATAAGAATGGCGTATTTTTGAATGTGCTTGATGCAAATCAAAACATCCTGTTTGCAACTAGGGCCCAAGTGCTGCCACTGATGGGGTGGGTGTCTGTGTGGCCCAATTTTTGGAAAAAAGGGAGACTCCGCTTGGAGTAACCCTTGCTTGCTGTGTTTTTAAAAGAAGCCAAGATGAACAGAGCTGGGATCAGGAAAGACTTTGCTACCTACCCCGGTGTCATCCTGGGGACGGATAAGAATGGCGTATTTTTGAATGTGCTTGATGCAAATCTAGCTGTGAAGTGTACAACTGGGGCACAACTGCTGCAACTGAAGGGGTGGGTGTGTGTGGGCCCAATTTTTGGAAAAAAGGGAGACTCCGCTTGGAGTAACCCTTGCTTGCTGTGTTTTTAAAAGAAGCCAAGATGAACAGAGCTGGGATCAGGAAAGACTTTGCTACCTACCCCGGTGTCATCCTGGGGACGGATAAGAATGGCGTATTTTTGAATGTGCTTGATGCAAATCAAAACATCCTGTTTGCAACTAGGGCCCAAGTGCTGCCACTGATGGGGTGGGTGTCTGTGTGGCCCAATTTTTGGAAAAAAAGGGAGACTCCACTTGGAGTAACCCTTGCTTACATTGTTTTTAAAAGAAGCCAAGATGAACAAGTCATGGATCAGCAAAGACTTTATCTACGTACCCCGGTGTCATCCTGGGGACGTTTAAGAATGGCGTATTTTTGAATGTGCTTGATGCAAATCAAAACATCCTGTTTGCAACTAGGGCCCAAGTGCTGCCACTGATGGGGTGGGTGTCTGTGTGGCCCAATTTTTGGAAAAAAGGGAGACTCCGCTTGGAGTAACCCTTGCTTGCTGTGTTTTTAAAAGAAGCCAAGATGAACAGAGCTGGGATCAGGAAAGACTTTGCTACCTACCCCGGTGTCATCCTGGGGACGGATAAGAATGGCGTATTTTTGAATGTGCTTGATGCAAATGTAGCTGTGAAGTGTACAACTGGGGCACAAGTGCTGCCACTGAAGGGGTGGGTGTGTGTGTGGCCCAATTTTTGGAAAAAAGGGAGACTCCGCTTGGAGTCACCTTGCGGTGTTTTACATGATTTTAGAAGGGCGTGCCATGCCTATATCTGTGTGTCCTCCTCTTTTTCCTTGTCCAGCTGTTTTGTTTTCGCATGAGTATATGTCCTTGTCACTTTCCAATGTGTTTGAGTTGTTTGTCACCTTTAGGACACCTTTGAGGGTGTTTTCTAGGTGTTTTTCTGTGTTTGTGATTGCCTGCCATTGTTTCCTATGCAGTTCGAGTTCGGTTCGTCGAACGTTCGACGAACCGAACTCGAACGGGAGGTCCGTTCGGCGAACCAACCTCGAGCCGAACCGCGACCGGTTCGCTCATCTCTAGTAATAATAGACTAACCCTTAGGGGTTACCCTATGTGGACCCTAATTAGGGCTAAAACAATTGTAAAAAATATGGATAGAGATAAACTGTTATACCCGAATACACTTGGTAAGAATAAAAATAATTATAAACCTTATAATAAAAAATATGACAATATAGATCTCACCTTTTCTACAAGTTATAGTCCACAATTTCATACAATTTCAAATATAATCAAAATATATTTACCCATTTTAAATGATGACGCAAAATTAAGACTCATTTTCAATAACAAAATCCAATTTATAGCCAGAAGAGCCCCCATCTTAGATAATCTATTGTCACTGAACCTCTTTACAAGCAGCAAATTAGACAAACATAAATCTACATGGCTTAATATCCAAGGATTTTACAAATCTGGAGCGAACCGCTGTAAAGCCTGTGACCATGTATGTAAAACTAAACCATTTAAATCTTCATACAATAATAGAGAATATACTTTACGGGATTTAATCAATTGTAACACCGAATATGTTGTATATTTGATCACCTGTTAGGACTGTAACATCCAATATGTGGGTTGCACAATGGGTCCGCTTAAAACTAGAATTTGCAGGCACCTCTCGGACGCAATAAATCCAGAGGCTATTTCCCGTTCAGCGGCTTATAAACATTTTTGTAATATACATAAGGGTAACTTTAAAGGGTGCTTTACATGCTGCAACATCGCTAACGATATATCGTCGGGGTTACGTCGTTAGTGACACACATCTGGCGCCGTTAGCGACATTGCAGCGTCTGACACCAAGGCGCGACGATCAACGATCGCAAAAGCATCAAAAATCATTGATCGTTGACATCTCGCTCCTTTTCATAATATTGTTGCAGCTGCAGGTACGATGTTGTTCGTCGTTCCTGTGGCATCACACATCGCTATGTGTGACACCGCAGGAACGACGAACATCTCCTTACCTGCCTCCACCGGCAATGAGGAAGGAAGGAGGTGGGCGGCATGTTCCGTCCTCTCATCTCCGCCCCTCCTCTGCTATTGGGCGGCCGCTTAGTGACGCCACAGTGACGTTGCTATGACGCCGAACACACCTCCCCCTTGAAGGAGGGATTGTTTGGCGGTCACAGCGACGTCGCTGAAAAGGTATGTGCGTGCGACGCTGCCGTAGCGATAATGTTCGCTACGGCAGCGATCACCAAATGTCACACGAATGAGGGGGGTGGGTGCTATCGCTAGCGATGTCGCAGTGCGTAAAGCACCCTTAAAAGCTTTCAATTCACTGGGATAGAGAAGGTACAATGCATAATTTTAATCACATACAACCCCTGGCAAAAATTGCCAGGGGTTGTATGTGATTAATAGTTATGCATTGATATATTAATAGGCTGTATATTGGACATATCAATTTAATATTTGTACTTTCTCCACGGCTTTTCACACCGTTTTTTTATTTTATTGTATTCAGTTTTTACCTCTGATTAACCCAATCCTTGCCGGTTTACACAAGTGAGGTAATTAACTATGGGTGAGTTCCTCCTTATTAGGAGCGGGGTTTAGTTAGAACTCAGATCATCAATAAGATGACCCGTCGAAAAGCGTTGTTCTGAGATATAAGTATAACTTAACTGCATGTCTCCTATTTTTAAAATTTTGTGAATAAAGTAAAGTATTTTATTAATCATACCTTGAGGACCGTGCTGGATTACCTTTCTTGGACCTGGATCTATTGTGATAGTTGTGATAAGATAAAGACAATATCATGGTTTCTAAACCTCAATTTATAACAATTATTGTACAAGATATTACTATGGGTGTGGTGCACAGTGAAGGGATAGAACAATGAATTACAGCACTATGAATTATGGTCTACGGCACAATGTATTATGGCACAGTCAATTATGGCATATGGCACAATGAATTATGGCACCATGAACTATGCCATGATGCATTTTACCACTATGTATTATGGCACAATTAATTACAGAACAATGAATTGTGGCATATGGCAAGATGAATTATGACACAAATAATTAAGCTGCTATGAATTATGGCAAAATAAATTATGGCATATGGCACAATGAATTATGGCACAATATATTATATTGTTTTTGTCTACAGAAACTTTTCTCCATTGTCAAAACTTGAGTAACTAATCTGAAATCTTTAAAGGTTGGTTTCTTTCAAGAAAAGAGTACAGTAAGTTTTTTGCACCTTACTCTTTGTAGCTTACTCTGCCTTTCCGTCTCACTACTTCTGTTTTACTCTCCCATTCTCTGTCTGTATTGCATGCTATTGCTATCACTTTGTTTCTATCTCTCTGTGTCACAACAAAGTTTTTTGAAGGCATCACCGACTGTCATGATGGCCTCAGATTTCTGCACTTTGCCTGTTAATTTCCCAGATGTCTGTGATCAGCGCAGGGTTACTCAAGCATCAACCCTCAGACATGTGTGCAGTATAGCACAGGTCTGCTTGTTAGTCTCCTTGATCACATGCTATGGGAGAGCCAGTCACTTTCGCTCTGGGCCTCTTTATGCTGGCTCCACTGTTATTATGATGCCAGCTATAACTTGACTGTACCTGGCCTGGACAGGTGCATTTATCCAGGTTTACTGGTGGTTGTGAGGTTATTGTTGTGTGCGGTTGTGGTGTTAACCCTTGTTGTTCTTTTATTGCTGCATTTCTTCCCTTGCTTTTGCCTTTAGTGTCTTACTGTTTATTTTTGTGAGTGTGCAATGCAACTAGGTTTCTGTTAGCCATGTCTGTCTCATCTGTGCTTCCATCACACTCCTGCCCCTTCCTTCCCTGGAGTGAGGGGGAGAACAGATCAGCTTTACTCAGGAGTATAGTAAGGCGCAGGACTCCGGTATCTCCACCATCAGGTATAATCTAGAGGTGAGGGATAGCCTAGGGTCCCCTAGTGTGAGGGACAGTATAGGAGCCCCCTATTCCTCAGTCTCCTTCAGTCACGTCATGACACTCTTTCTCTTTTTCTGCCTCTCGTGTCTCAAATGATTCTATTGTTGTTTTATCTGCAGGAGTTTCTTAATTTAGGAGGCAGAATGAACTGAATTGATTTTATTATTTTATTTTATCCCGTTCACAATTCTGTAATAGTGATAAGACAGTGTTACTCTCCAGGTCAGTACAATTACAGCGATATCAAATTTACGTGAGTTTTTAGGTTTACACACTTAAATGCATTTTCACCCCGCTAAAATATTACATTGACACATCTGAAAGCTATAATTTTTCTACAGATGTAACTATATGGGGGCTTGTTTTTTGTGGGATAAGTTGTTTTTATTGCTACCATATTGTACTATCATTTTCTGATCACTTTTGTTGTCTGGATTGCAATATTAAGAAGGAATAGTCATGGAATTATGAAGAGCACAGGATAAATAGACATGTCAATGATATGTAAATGATGAAAAAATGGAAACAAACTTTTCAGAACATCTTGATTTTTGCAATATCACACCCAGAAATACAAGCACTTACACACCTTGGCATGCTATCAATTAGGTTATTAATGGTTGCACTAAGGCAAATCATCCAATTTCACTGTTGGCAGCTCCATTTGCACTTGCTAAACATACGTGCTTTATGGGAGGCAAGTCCTGAGGTGCAGCAGCCTATGCTAGCAGGTTTAAGCCACACAAGCTGCTAACAGTAGGATCAGCAACATATGGCCTGGTATTATCATGGTGAAAAACAATTCAAGGACACTTTAGAGAGGAGTGATCATACCACTGTGTTCAAGACTATATCAATGTAATTTCGAGCTGTTAGTATAATGAATGGTAGTGCTCCTTGACTAAGCCACTGATGAAACGTGCGTCGGGCGTCTCTAGTAGATGATCAGGTTACCTTCAGGCTTTTTCAGCCCTCTATTTATTATTAGCAAAATAGGACTTTGTTCAGTGTCCCCTACGGAATTGTTCACAATACCATTTTTTTTTTATTATTTCTACATTCTGGTTTCATTTCTTAATATATACATCATTTATGAAGAGGCTCTTCTTGTTAGAAGGTTTACATTATATCTGAAATTATGATTTGTTACACACACACCACACACAGAGACACTTCTATAAACATATTAACATGTGGCATGAAATTAATCACTTTTTTTACATATTTATATAAAAATAATATTTAGACAATAATATAGTAGACTTAGCCTCTATAAAAATCATACTTACATTGTAAATTTTACTAGTTTTGTTTTATATAAAAATAGTTTTATTAAATATGTAATTGAGGGGCTTCAGTACACCCTTTGCGGCTGAGGTCACCGTTCTACCCCTTAATTACTATTCACTACATCTCCTGTTATGATGATTGACAGCACTAGCTTGATTTAAATCCTGCACGCAATGATACTGCAGGGACCGGGCTCAAGCATACCATCAGTGTATACAGGAGATATCATCACTCTCCTGTATTTAGCAGGTGTTTGTTGCATACAGTACAAGGAAACAACAGCATACTACACTGGCGGAAACAGAAAAAGAAGGACCCCTGTGCAAGAACAGTATATGGGCCATTTTCAGTCCAATAACTCATTAAAATGCACAATTTCACCTGCTTAGGAGATAGGAATGGGACCCTATACGCCTTGGACCCCGGTGCGGTTGCACCAATGATATATCCGCCCCTGTCGTACTGTATATATACAAATTACTGTGCAATGGTTCTAAGCATGTGTGAAAAAAATGCTGCACATGAAGAATATTTTCACAATATGTATATGTTCATTAGAATTCAAATTTGAATAAAAAATATGAATTAAAAAAAACTTTGGTGAATTGCCATCTTGAACAGCATTTAATTGCCCAAGTAATATGTGTATTGAACCCATTTTCAGCTCTTTAATGTAAACATAGTCCAATTGACCTCAAACTGGCTACAGGAAAACAAATGGTAACCAGTGGTAACTAACAGTAGTATTTGATGGCGTGTACCGGTATAATATTGGACTAGTACAACAAAGAAGGATGCAAAAAAAATTTTTAATCAACTCATACACTTTGTGAGGTGCACAGTAGTGTTTAAATTTCTTGATTATGCAGATGTTTCTTTTGGCTTTAAAAAAATGGCTTTCCTGTCTCACATGCAGGAAGCACACATTCTGCGACAAACAAGCCTTGGTTCAGGATTTTAGTTTAACAGCAAAATTAGCACTGAGAGGTTTAATTGCCCTCCCTGATGGCAGTGTAAAAAAGATGTTCTTAACCCCTTCACTTTCAAGCCTGTTTTCACCTTCCTGACCCAGCCAAATTTTAAAATTCTGACCAGCACCACTTATTATTAACATATGACATACGTCCTTGGAAAAAGCCATGGTGAAACGTGCGTCGGGTATTCCTCTGGTAAGGTTTCTTAGTATGTAACTTGGTTGTATACACACTTGGGCTGCTTAATTTTTTCTGAGCACTTAATTTGTTTATCAAGATGTACTCTTCATTATATTATATATTATCACTGTAATATTTTTGTGATGTCCCTTTGTGACATCATTTATTTATAATTGTGGTTGTATTTCATTATCAGCATTTTTTTGTATGTCCTGACTTATGTTTAATATCCAGCCATTGCAGCAACAATATTACCAGTGATTTACCCAGGCATGCTTTGCCTTTTCTTTATCATTAACCATATGCTGTGCATCTATTTTTATGGTTGTTACTGTTTTTCTAATAAAGATGGAATTTTATTATTACTACCAGTGTAGTCTTATTCTATAGGCAGTTTTACTTTTCTTCAGCCCGTGCACCAAAGATCCATTCTATTAACCCTCATGTGAACGCAAACTTCCCCTAACCTACTGGCAAGCTCAGCCCAGTCTCTCCTGCTCAGCATTATTTACACAGATCGAGAGAATCATGTAGCCGCTTAGCTAGCTCAGCGATAGGATCCCTGCGCTTATGAATGCTCTACCCGATGATTTAAGGTACAGTCAGGGAGGTCTGGCACTGCTGACCTTACTGACTACAGACTATAAGACCAATCACAGATGCCAAGAGTGCCGGTGGGCGGGGAGGCAGTGAATATCTAGGAGGGTAATGAGCAGCCCTATAAGTGGAATGATCAACTCCGGAAGCAAACAAATTCAAACAACAATTCGTGGTCTTCATTTACTGCAATTTTCTTTACTGCTAAACACTATAATCTGACAAAATAATTCAGATTATAAGAAGCTCAAGAAATCCGTTTAATGTTAAAAATTAGATTTTTATTGAAAAATGTCATAAAAATTGTTTTAATTCCACACTATAAACCCAGGACATGGAAAAGATCATATAAATGTATACATGAGTAACAAGATTATATATGTAGACAGAAATTATATCAAGTCATAAACAAGCAACTGCATACGTCAAAATAGTGTTATGGAGTATTTCAGCATATATCAATATAATAGTTTGTCCATAAGGCTTAACTGTAAAATTAGTGCTGAATAAACATCAAAAACACCAGTTTCAATCATGTAGTTTAACACAAATGTTCATAATATTACAAGCATAATTCAAGTGTGTTAATTAACTGACTGTTGCTTATTTAACCTGAGACTTGTAGTTCCTCAGATAAAAAATGGTGGGACCATATCAATTAAGTCCTCCAAACCATTTCACCGGGTATATGCAGACTGCCTAGGCTTAGATCATTAGATCCATGATCGTTTAGTCACAAATAACACTTAAGTATAGCATATAATAAGTGATATTCACAGAGACCATAAAATCCACGTCCTGCAACCCCAACACGTGTTTCGCCACTTCTTCTTTGGGGGTTCGTATGGATGTAATTTTCTTTACCATCATAATTTTTAGTCCAAATAAGCAGTATTTGAGGAAAAACCAGTGTGAATTTGCTGAGAAGAACCCTACACAAGGCTGGGCACAAAAGGCAAAACATTTTTTGACAGAATGAAATCACGGTCGTCCATGACCACAATTTTTTTTACCATCATCCTTATTTTTGATTAAAAATAGTATTATATGTGTATCAATAAGTGTAAATTCCACTGATAGGACTGTGTGCAGGATTAGGTCCCTGGCAGGAATGGGCACAATTTATTATTTTATTTAATTTTTTATTTATTTTAAAAACTAATAATATTCATTGGCAGCTATCCAATTTTCTTTACCTTCATTCTCATTTTTTGTAAATTGTGACCTTGTTGGAATCAACTAATGTGAATTTCGTGTTAGAAACCCTTGCAGGATTTGGACTCTGAACGTTGATGGGAACAAAACGCACAAATGATGTGATGTTTCTGAGTAAATAAACTAAAATTTTCTTTACCATCATGATAATTTTTTGTAAACATTAGGATTATTTTTTTTTTTAAAAAAGTACTAAAGTGGAAATACGAGTGCTCCTAAAAACCTTCGATGTGAAAGTCTAATAGATCCAATAAATTAGATATCATTCTACTGGTTGAAGTGTAGCTTTTGTACCATAATAATAACAATTAATAATAATTTTATTCATTTATATAGCGCTATTAATTCCACAGCACTTTACATACATTGGCAACACTGTCCCCATTCGGGCTCACAATCTAGAGTCCCTATCTGTATGTCTTTGGAGTGTGGGAGGAAACCGGAGAACCCGGAGGAAACCCACACAAACACAGGGAGAACATACAAACTCCTTGCAGATAGTGTCCTTGGTGGGATTCGAACCCAGGACCTCAGCGCTGCAAGACTGCAGTACTAACCACTGAGCCACCGTGCCGCCCATCAACACGATTTTTTCTCAACGGCTCTCTGGTTCCTAGAGCTTTTGGTAAAAATGTGTGTACCGTCCGAACGTTGATGTCACTCACTGGATGTACCAGAAAGACCTACTCATTGGAAGCTATTCGATTTCCACATTGGAGTAGAGTTTTATACATAGTTTGGGATCCATTTTCCTGAAAGTGGATAACCCCTTTAGGCTGTTTTAACAGAAAATTCATAGGTGGGAAATTTCTGAAGGTACGATCATAGATATCTAAAACAAGATAGTTTAGTTTTATAGGATAAATAGCATGATTGACCATCAATGACCTTTAGAGGCTATGCAGTTATGCAATGTAGGGCTGTATATCAGTACGCTTTTCAAGGCCTGGGAATAGTTCCTGTCACTATATATATGTGCTGGAAAGGCAATGTGTTACTGTAACTATGTCCACATCTTCCTCTTCTTGTGTAATTTCAGACACCCAGGGATCGTTTTCTCCATTTCCCCAAAGAAATAATAAATACATGAACAAAGAATAACACAGATCTCTTTAACGTAATCCGGAATTGCTTCATCAACATTCCCCCATGGAGGAAAAGCTTAATGGGAAAGCAAATATTAGACACAATTTGATTGGCTTGCGAAAAAAATGTCAATATCCCTGCCATGATAATTTCGAAGAATTTTATTATTTTTATCAGGTGTACTTTCTTTTTGTGGCCGAGGAAAGACATATACGCCATGCAATGCTTCCATGGTAGCTTCTTCAAAGATGAAGAGGACAGAAACTCCAGTGCCTATTGGAAATCCTAAAAGTCGATATCAATTCTTGCCACATGAAACAGGGTAAAGCCAAACCAGAATCTCCATTTGCAAACATGTGTTTTTGAAATGTTGGCCTTCATCAGAGCAAAGCAGGAGAATAAGTTGAATGAATGAGAGGCCTTTAACAGGGAGTCTAAGGCGTAAATATTCTCCTTATGGAGAGGATCAGGTTGGTGGTTGGAGACTCACAGGTTATACAATTCTCCCTTGTGAAATTAAATATACATTGCATATAAGTATCCCTATAAAACCTTGGCGCTGTCCACAAGGATAAACTTTTTCCCTTAAATTTCGGCCAAAGACCTCTCACCAAGTCATCCAGTTGTTTGTGGCACTGGTGAGGGGCAATGACATTGATACATGTCTGCAAAATGTAGATTCTGGTTTGACATTACATCTGAGTCATGTGGCAAAGCTCTTTATAGCATCTAAATAGTATTTTAGGATTTGTATTTCCAGTAAGTGGCTCTTTTAACCCTTGAACGCATACCGTAGGTTACTTGTTTTCTATGGTAGATTTCTATGATTGCGCGTTCTAGGGTTAAGGCCGCTTTACACACTGCGACATCACTGAAGCGATCTCGTTGGGGTCACGGAATTTGTGACACATATCCGGTCACTTTAGCGATGCCGTTGCGCGTGACACCTTTGAGCGATTTTGCATCGTTGCAAAAACGTGCAAAATCGCTCATCGGTGACATGGGAGTCCATTCTCGAATATCATTGCTGCAGCAGTAACGAAGTTGTTCCTCATTTCTGCGGCAGCACACATCGGTACATGTGACACCGCAGGAACAAGGAACCTCTCCTTACCTGCCTTCCGCACGCAATGTGGAAGGAAGGAGGTGGGCGGAATGTTCGTCCCGCTCATCTCCGCCCCTCCGCTTCTATTGGGCGGCGGTTCAGGGACGCAGCTGTGACGTCGCTGTGACGCTGAATGAACCGCCCCTTAGAAAGGAGGCGTTTCGCCGGTCACAGCGACGTCGCAGGGCGGGTAAGTAGTGTGACGGGTCTGGGCGATGTTGTGTGCCACGGGCAGCGATTTGCCCATGTCGCACAACCGATGGGGGCGCCTGTACCCACGCTAGTGATATCGGTCATGATATCGCAGCATGTAAAGCGGCCTTTAAAGTATGTGGCTGTTTGCAAATATCATTTTTATTAGGCATTAATCACATTTTTTACAGAACGATCACAGGTCAATAATATTTTTGAAGACTGAAGAGGAGCTGAACTGGAGTCTTTGAGAATGACCACTACTCAGTGTATGAATCTGTAGTGTCCTGGCTCAATACGCTTTGTTGTTCTAGAGGTCAAAGTACAATGTATCACATGATCAGGGTATAGGCGTGTCCAGATAGTCTGACCCTAGAGATGAGCGAGTACCAAAATATTTGTAATCACTATACTCGTAACGAGTATTTTGTAATACTCCTGTATTTGTTCAGAATAGTAAGTACAATGCAAGTAATGCGAGTAATTTTCTGCTGGACCAAACAAAGAGGTCTGAGAGCCTGAGGAAAAGGCTGAAATGGATGGAAAAATGCAAGAAAAATGTTAGCTGTGCATTTGCACCGTGTTTTTGTTACGTTTTGGATCCATATTTGTCAATGAAAATGCAGGTCACCCACATTGTTCCAGGATAAATTCATTCTCTCTCTTTCTTTCTCTCTCTCTAAGCACTTCATACTCACCGATCACCGCCACCACGTGGCTGTCACACTGCTCCTGCTGCCTCTCATTCTTCTTCCCCACTTGCTCATTAGATTCATACATATTCACTGCACCTGCTCATTAGGCTCATACATATTCACTGCTTCTCCCAACCACCGGCGTATGTGATTGATTGCAGTCCGACGCGCCCCACGATGAATAACCACTGTCTGACTGCAACCAATCACAGCCGCCGGTGGGCGGGTCTATATTGTATAGTAAACTAAATAAATCATTTTAAAAAAAGGCATGCAGATCCCCAATTTTGATACCCAGCGAAGATAAAGCCCCACAGCTGGAGGCTGGTATTCTCAGGCTGGGGAGGCCAATGGTTATTAGGTTCTCTCAAGCCCAAAAATATTAGCCAGCCAGGAGCCGCCCTGAATTGCTGCAACCATTAGATGCGACAGTGTCAGCACTTTACCCAGCTCTTCCTGATTGCCCTGGTGTGGTGGCAATCAAGGTAATAAGTAGTTAATTACAGCCCATAGCTGCCACTAAGTCCTAGATTAGTAATAGCAGGCACACATGAGACACCTCCTCATCACTAATCTGTAAGTGAAAGTAAATAAACACAAACACGCAAAAACATTTTTTAAATAAAAGACAAAAAAGCACCCTCTCTCACCACTTTATTAATCCTCAAACAATCCTGCAAGTCCGAATCAATCCACATGAGGTCTTATGGCGATTCAGCTCTGGGAAGAAAGAGACAAAGAGTGAGAGAGAATGAATTTATCCTGGAACAATGTGGGTGATGCTATGACGCTGCACGGCCTGCCAATCACAGTAATGCCACAACCAAGATGGCTGCGGAATTACTGCAATTGGTAAGGAATTGGTTAGGAAGCCCAGCAGGTTTAGTGGCAGCAAATTAGGCGCCAAATCTGCTGGACGGGACATATGAATATAGTGAGGCGAGTACACAAAAATTCACAATGTAACGTGTAACCCAGATACCGTACTATTCGTGCGAGTAGCAAATAGTAACAATTGCACTCGCTCATCACGGTCTGATTCATATCTATCAGATATTGATCACTTATCCTAAGTGTAGATCCTCAATTTCTCAGGCCTGAATATTCCTTTATGGTTTTAATATAAAACATTGAAACAAAATGGCATGTTATTAATTATAGATACTAGACTCAGCGGAAATGTGGCTCATACAATATTTATCTTAAAGGGGTTCTCTGATAAAGAATAGATACAGATGTCTCAACCATTCCTCATCCCAATTGAATTGTCTAATTTAGGTCTGCTTTATGAAGTAGATGATAGTAAATACCTAGTTGGTACATACTGTGTTTTGTCGGAGAAGGTAAACTACTCCTCTAGGGTGGCTTCAAGCACAGCATTGATAACGTTTTTTTTACACAGTTTTCTATGCACTTTTTCAAGCCAAAGTCAGAAAAGGATCATGCAGAAAGGAGAACTATAAATCATTTTTAATATTCCATTTTTCTTTTTAAACCAAATTTTAACTCTGGTGGAAAAATTTGCATAAAAAATGTTGTACATTATATAATCTATAAAGGAAATGCAAAATAGTGGTCTCTCACACTCAATGTGCAAAATGAACAATCACTATCTGGAAAGGTTATAGGAAAAATCTGCCTGAAGGTGTCTTTTAGCCTAGATCTACATTTGCATCTCAAAAAAATTAGAATATCATAAAAGAGTTGTTATTTCAGTAATTCAATACAAAAAGGGAATCACATATATTATATAGAGTCATTACACACAGAGGGATCTATTTCAAGTGTTTATTTCTGTTAATGTTGATGATTATGGCTTAGGGGCACTTTGCACACTATGACATCGCAAGTCGATGGCAGCGATGCCGAGCGTGATAGTCCCCGCCCCCCGTCGCAGCAGTGATATCTTGTGATAGCTGCCGTAGCGAACATTATTGCTACGGCAGCTTCACATGCAAATACCTGCCCTGCGACGTCGCTCCGGCCGGCAACCTGCCTCCTTCGTAAGGGTGCGGGTCGTGCGGCGTCACAGCTACGTCACACGGCAGGCGGCCAATAGAAGCGGACGGGCGGAGATGAGCGGGGTGTAAACATCCCTCCCACCTCCGCCCTTATGCATAGCCGGCGTGAGCCGCAGGTACGCTGATGTTCCTTGCTCCTGCGGCTTCTCACACAGTGATGTGTGCTGCCGCAGGGGAATGAGCAACAACATCGTATCATCGCTGCAGCGAAATTATGAAAATGTCGGAAACTACACCGATGATACGATTACGACGCTTTTGCACTCGTTAATCGTATCAAAAAGGATTTATACACTCTGATATCGACAGCGACGCCGGATGTGCGGCACTTTCGATTTGACCCCACCGACATCGCACCTGCGATGTCATAGTGTGCAAAGTACCCCTTACAGCCAATGCGTTTCCCATTTTTGTATTGAACTACTGAAATATATTAACTTTTTGATGATATTCTAATTTAATGAGATGTACTTGTATGTAAAAAGTTCTATTTCATAGAGTCTATAAGTTTGGACTTGCAACAATTTCTAAAGCTAAAGCTTCAAAGCTGCCAAACTTGTGTATATGAGCAAATGGCTGTGTATAAGTTGTATCCTAACAATCTATTTGGGCTCAATATGTGCTAATTTTCATTGACAACCAGCTAATCCATATTAAGCAAGAAACAAAATAAGTCACCTTCTTCTTGTTCTATAGCTATGTGGATCAGAAAGGATGCCAAAACAAACATATGAACATCAGATATGGCTAGGAAGTTATGGCCTACAGTCAAAAGCTCTAGGCTTCATGAAGACGTCAGGAGTCTTTTACTAAGGCCAGTTTTTCACATCCATGAAACATGGATAGTTCTTGCTTTGGAAAACCCGGCCTGACCACCTGTCCTGAGCTAAAGTTAGGTAAGGTCAGGAAACCCAGCAATTGGACCTGATCTTCTAATGCGAGAACGATATGTGTTTCATGGTTGTGTAAAACTTGCCTAAAGAGCAAGAATCCAGCTATTCTTCTACCATTGACAATTATAGTGATGCAATCTATTAACTTATTAAGTTTACTAATCACTCATTCTTTATAGTCCTTGAGTGTTCAAGCTATTGCTTTTTTGAGGGGCTTTTTGCAGAGACTTTTTGAAGAGGCAGCAGTTTGTGAGAGATGGCATGTGTTCTGCTAAAAGAAGTACCTCCATGAATGATGTGTTGCATGCAGCGGAATATACCTGCAATATCAGCACATGTCAAAATAGTTTTGTATTCATGTCTATAATAAGCGCTAAATACATAATGACAGCAGTCTTCTATGCAAGAGGTTCTTGCCTACTTGCTGTATATTAGTATATTTATAGGCCTTGTCATATTTTATTGATTATTCCTTATTTTGCAAAAGATTAACTCTTTTAATGCCATTCAACCAAGATAACCAAGAATGCGTAGAATTTTTCAAGACTGGTGTTTCACGCTTCAGTCTTGAACCCAAAGCGTATTGGAGTGCCAAATTTATTAGGTGCTGGATGTCTTTTTAAAAATGTTGTTTCTCCATAAGCTGGGAAATAAAATCTCACTTCAGCTATGGAGATGTCAGGGTTTTTTTTTTTCCTATGATATATTATAGTAAATTTTATAAGCTCTGCCACGTTTGCTAATCCTTTCCCACATCTTCTCTCACAAACAATCTTGATTTAAATTTTTGAACTCTTTGATAGCAGAAAACTGGCATAGAGGGAATGATGATTTTTAGGGATGATCGAATGCCTCAAATATTCGGCTTCGCAAATATCCGACGAATAGGTCGCCGCTATGCGAATATTCGATGCGCAATGTAAGTCTATGAGAAGCCCGAATAGTTCTGAATAGTTGTTATTAGGGTTTCCCATAGACTTACATTGCACATCAAATATTCGAAAATAGTCGAATAGCGGTGACCTATTCGGCAAATATTCGCGGAGCCGAATATTTGAGGTATTCAATCACCCCTAATAATTTTCGCTGAGTATTTTCGGTCAACAAATGACACACCTTTTTAAAACATATTAAGGATTGTTTTGGTAATGATAAAACAGAAGGGGAGGTTTTCAAAGCCAAATGCACCAGAATTCTGGTACAACATACATGAATTGAGCTACAAAGGGAGAAAAGTTCTCTGAAATCCAAATCTGCAGACAGAGAAATAACTGTAATGACCACCGAACAGACTTGCCATACACAGGTCTACCATATGCATGAGTGCCCATTATACCTGATTGTTCAATAACCACGTATTTCAAATCTTTGCCATCCTTCTGTCATTCACATTGTCCTTTTTCCAGCAAGTGCATACACTTTGTCCTTTTCATGTTTCATTTGGCTAGAATCTTAGTTTTAATGTTTTCGATGCCAGGACAGTGTGCCAAGGAGTCACTATGACATATTTCATTGGGATGTACTTATTATTAAAACAAACACATGCATATCATTACTAGAGCTCCTGGCTAGCTTGAAAAATAACATGCTCCTTCTAGAAAATGAATATATTCACTTTTATATCAATTATACTGATGAGACAAGAGCTACTGTGCTGACTAAAAAGAAGGCTAGTTCTAAGGATTTTGCTTCTTTTTTTTTAAGAATGTTATGGGTATTAATACCGTATGTCATCAGTATACAACTTTTCTCTGGAATAGAATGCATTTTGAATGTTCCTCTGGAGGAATAAAATGTTGAATATGTATTTCGAAGCTGGCTAAACCCCATTCCATCCCCACCCCCTAAAAAAAATCCATTTTGAGTTAATCTAATTGAATGAAATGTGGCACTTGGCACAAGTCCAGAAATAACAGTATGTAAAAGCATAATTAACATCTGCTCTTTCTATTTATCTGAGTGAAACAAGTCTGAGATTAAATCTCTATAGGATTGTTTAAATTCATTTGTGCTGGATTATAGACTTGTGTTATTGGCAAACTTGTCCAATATTGCTCATCTTTACTGGTCATAGAGCAACGATGTCCTGTTCCAAGTCAGTGATGTAGGGAAAAGAGAGGGAGACGGTCAGAAAAAAATCAAAATGGATAGTGATGGGCGGACCCGGACTGTAAAAGTCCAGATCCGCACGATTTCAAAGGTGCCCGGGTGCCAGAACCAGGTCCGGGATTCTGGGTGTTTGATCGGGATCCGGCACTCGAGAAATTTAAAAAAATAAAGAAAATAAGAATGAAGTGAGCGCTTCATAATTACCAAGGCTCCAGCGCAGCTGTATGCTGCTCCTGCAGCCTCCCTGGGCCTCTCATCATTGCTCATACATATGCACTGCTTTCCTTGTCCACAGACCATCTGTGATTGGTTGCAGTCAGACTTGCCCCCAGCCTGTGTGACACCGTCTGCCTGCAACCAATGACAGGTGCTGTCTGCGGGTCAGAATCATGATTCATGAAGCTGGAGGCTCAGGATGAGCAGAGGAGAACAAATCATCGCAGGCGCAGCTCATCCGGAGCCTCCGGCTGCATGAAGCAGGAGGCTCAGAATGAGAAGAGGAGGACAAATTATCGTGGGTGCGGAGATTTGCTCATCCCTCTCCTCTCCATCTAGGGGCCTTAATCCCAGACCCCCCGCTTCTACTATAAACAACTCCATGCCCACGTGGACCTTAGAAACAAAATATTTATTCTAAACCGGGCTGCATTTTGAACACTCCCCCCATCATGTGACAAATTACATCATACCTGGAAGGAGCCCATACATTCTAGCATCTATCTTTATTTTTAGTGCATGATCTAGACGCACGCAGCTCCAGAAGTGAATGTGCAACTTGGAAGCAGCGGCCCGCTATGACATGGAGCTTTGGTGAGTACACAGCTTGAGCTCCTATCCCTCTATCCCTTCCACCAACATTTTTAATCTCCGCATTCTGGTTCACATACACTTATATGGGTACCGTATTGTGGACCCGAACCATATTTTTAAAAAAAATTAGCAGGGACCCACTGGTCTTGGTTTTCTGCGAGTCCGCTCAACTCTAAAAATGAACCCTTTAAAGCTTGTGCTAGATTTCAACCCCTAGGTTATCTGCGCACAACATATTTCCAGAAAACACTCAAAAGAGCCAATATATGCTTTTTATGCAAAAATATCTTGCTGTGCTACTAGCGGACACAGACAGAGGAAGGCCCTAGTGCAAGAACAATATACAGTGGAACCTTGCTTAACGAGAACAATCCGTTCTGGGACTGTGCTTGTTAACCAAGTTACTCGTTAGGCAAAGCAAGATTTCCCATAGGAAATCATTGCAATGCAAACGATTCGTTCCACAACGTGTTAAATTTCCCATCCTGGTCCCCTATTCTGTCATTCCACACACGTGCAAACATACACAAACACGTACAAACACACACAAACTCACACAAACACACATGCACGCATGCACATGCACATATTATATGCTCACCTTACCTTCCGTTCCATCGCCGGTCTCCTGGGACTTGCTGTTCTCTGGTACGGGGCCGGCTGTGTATCGCATTACCATAACGACGAGGGAGGAACTTCCTGGCCAGAGCGCTGACGTCAAAGGCAGAGCTGCTTGCTTCTGATTGGCCAGCGCACTGCCTGTCAGTAGCACCGACAGGAAGTTCCTCCCTTGTTGCTATGGATGCCGATACACAGCGTGGACTGGAGCGTAGCAGCGAACTACAGGACCCAGGAGGCCGGCGATGAAACGAAAGGTACACATATTATGTTAAATTATATGCTCACCTTACCTTCCGTTCCATCGCAGGCCTCCTGGGTCTTGTAGTTCGCTGCGAGGACGTCGCGATGTACCCGGGAACTACAAGAACCATGCCGCCGGCGGTGGAACGGAAGGTAAGGTGAGCATAATGTTGTATGTGTGTGCGTGCGTGTGTGTTTGTGTGTGTTTGTGCGTACATGTGTGTGTTTATGTGGACTTCAAGTGCGGGTCAGAGTGTGGTGGATGTATGGAACCGGAAGTGTGTGCAGTGAGGATTTCGCTCGTACAGCAAAGCTTTCTCGTAAAGCGGGTTACAAATTTACAGAAAGCTTTGCTTGTTAAGCGAAATTCTCGTTAAGTGGGTTACTCGTTAAGCGAGGTACCACTGTATGGGTACTTTGTAGTCCAAAATCTCATCATAATTAGAGATGAGCGAACCTGTCAAGTTTGGTTTGGTTTGTGTTCGCTGACTTTCCCGGTGTTTGTCGAACAGCTGGACGAACATATCTGAACACTATTGAATTCAATTGGAGGCAAAACTTACAAATCCTTTTAAGTTGATTTTACATGGCAAAAAAAATCATATAAAATGTAACTCGTATAATGTTTCATCAATATGACCTATTAGAATATGCAAACTATATTTACTACTATTACTATTATTATGTCCGTATTAACTATATACCAGAAACGTGTTTTATAAATGCAGTAGTGTAATGGGTTTACGTAGCCAGTGCATTAAAGTCACATATATTACAGGGTCCATGGTCTTAGATGTCCTGGTGAGACAGTCACGACATTATTTGTTAATCCGTCAGAGTAATAGGAAGTGTTGTGGGGCAAATGATCGCTCATGGCCTTTCTGCAAGTAGTTCATTAAGAATCGGGCAACAATTGTCCACATTTAGATAGAACACATTATGAAATGAACTTCCACCTCGAGGAGACACTGAAACTCCTTATCATCTCTCCAATTACACAATTGAATGTGACAGGAACATTCTGTGTGTGTGTTACAAATGTCACCTCCCCTTGTACAAGTGACAGATTCTGGTTTCTGGCTTTTGCTTCACTAGGCCGAGCTCCTCATTTTAGATAAACTTCTAGACAAGAGTATTTTCTTCCCTCTGGGGATCACACATAATGGCTAGGAATGATAACAGCTTCTCTACAGAAAGAGCCGAGCTACAGATATGGATGAGTTGAGTAGAAGGAGGGGGAATATACTGAATAATAATCGCTGATCACACGGAGAAAATCGCTGATCACATTTATGAGAAGAAGGAACTGACCATAGTAAAGCCTTGGTCTGAAATATTTGACATCACTGATTTTATTATCCAGCCCTTTAACCCCTTAGTAATGGAGCCAAATCCAACCTTCATGACCAAGCCAAATTTTAGAAATATGACCAGTGTCACTTTATGAGGTTATAACTCTGGAACGCGGTGATTCTGAGATTGGTTTTTCGTGACATATTGTACGTCATGATAGTGGTAAATTTTTAGGGTGATATGTTTTGCGTTTATTTGTTTCAAGGGTATTTTTTTGAGAAATTTGAAACAATAACTGGGAAATGGGATGTCTATTTGTGAAAAAATTGGAAACTGGACAAAAATTTAAAAACAAATGTAGCAATTTTGAAACTTTGATTTTTTTATGCCTGTAAACCAATGAATTATATCACAGAAAATAGTTAATGAATGGAAAGTATAATGAAAATAAATATCTTTTTACCTAAAAATGTTGCTCTAGCCCCAATTTTGTTCACTTTTACATGGGATAGCATGACAAAATGGACCTCAAAATGTGTTACTCACTCTCTTCTGAGCTCGATGATATCCCTCATGTGGTCAGAAACCTCTGTTTGGACACACAGCAGGGTTCGGAAGTAAACAAGCAGTATTTGAGTTTTGGAACACAAATTTGGCTGAAATAGATTGCAGACACCATGTTGCATTTGCAGGGCCCCTAAAGGTACCTATACAGCAGAAGCCCCCACAAGAGACCCCATTCTGGAAACTAGGCCTCCTCATGTATTTTATCCAGGGGTATAGTGAGCATTTTGAACCCACAACCTGTGAGTCATTTTATGTTATCCCTAGCTAACATAAAAAAACCTATACCTTATCTAACACTAGTATTTTTTTAAATATATATTTTTAACCATAACCCTAGTTTATAACCCTAACCATAACCCTAACCTTAGTTTGTAACCCTAACCCTAATTTGTAACCTTAACCCTACTTTGTAAGCCTCACACTAGCTAAGAAAGAAAAAGTGTAAAAAAAAAATAAATCAATCTGATTAGGAGGTTACAGAGGAGGGGGATGAGCAGGGAGGTCACTAGGAAATTGGGGAAGGGTTTAATGAAATTTATCTATATAACTGATTGAGTTTTCTCTTCGCTGACTGCACTTGTAGTATATCTCTCTTTTCTCCCAGAACAACTACGATGGAGAGGAGAGAGGCACAGCCAAGTTCTTTTAATATTAACTCCTAATATTAAATAAATATTGGGGTTTTTGAACACTGTCATAAGGTTGATCACAGTGTTCAAAGGTCAAGAGCCAATTAAATTTTGATCGAGAAGAAGAGGGACGGGCAGGGGCCTAACGATCATGACCGGGCCCGACAGGGTTAGGGGCAGAGAAGCAGCTGTCTCCTCTCAGTGAGAGAGGAGCTGGCTGTTCAGTGGCATAATGCCAATGGCGGCAGACCACGCGGCCACTATCAGACCCATGAGTCAAGGGATCCTGGTGCCAGTGGCGGCACCAGACCCTCATCACCCAAGGCAATGATGAGAGAGGGAGCGGAGCGCTTCACTCCATTCTTCATCATTCTCCCCCTGTGTCTGCGCTCAATATCTCAGCACAGTGGAGTGCAGTGAGATCACTATTGTGGGCCGATGTGCTGAGACATGCAGGACACTTTGACCGTAGCAGCGGGGTAACGAGGAGAGGTGAGTACTTACTATACATTTATTTCTTACTGCTGTTTTAAAACAGAGGTAAGCAATAAGTATCCTTAATGGACACCATTTTAAAACATATTGGCAGTCGTTAAGGGGATATGGGAGTACATTGGTGGGAATCTGCTCTTATCATGTGCATTAGTGGAGTATTTTTGTTATGAAATGTTATCAGCTATGAGACTAAGGGGTAGTTTGCACACTACGACATCGCAGGTGCGATGTCGGTGGGGTCATGTCGAAAGTGACGCTCTTCCTGCATTGCTCTCGACATCGTAGTGTGTAAATCCTAGATGATACGATTAACGAGCGCAAAAGCGTCGTAATTGTATCATCGGTGTAGCGTTGGCGAATTCCATAATTACGCTGACGCGACGGTCCGCTGTTGTTCCTCGCTCCAGCGGCAGCGCACATCGCTGTGTGTGAAGTCACAGGACCGAGGAACATCTCCTACCTGCGTCCCAGCGGCAATGCGGAAGGAAGGAGGTAGGCGAGATGTTTACATCCACTCGTCTCCGCCCCTCCGCTCCTATTGGCCACCTGCCGTGTGACGTCGCAGTGACGCCGCATGACCCGCCCCCTTAATAAGGAGGCGGTTCGCTGGCCAGAGCGACGTCGCATGGCAGGTGAGTGTATGTGAAGCAGCCGTAGCGATAATATTCGCTACGGCAGCTATCACAATGATATCGCAGCTGCGACGGGGGCGGGGACTATCGTGCTTGGCATCGCAGCATCGGCTTGCGATGTCGTAGTGTGCAAAGTACCCTTAAGACTGTTTGCCAGAGCAAAGATCCTGCTACCTCTGTTGGAATGTAGCGGCAGTCACACAGATGTAGGGGTATCGCTGCTACAAATTGGTTAAGAGTGCTATGATTTTAAGAGGCTCTCCTGTTTTCTGTATGTCATGAACTGGCCGGTCCAGCCGGCGCTCCCCTCTCTGAATTACAGACTTGTACTAATCAAGCCTAAAAAGTGTGAGAAAGAGCAGGAGAAAGAGTTTGGGCGGGAACAGGAGTGATCGGGTGGCCTGAGAGTGTGAGAAAGAGGAGAGACTGTCCAAGAACAGGAGTTTGGGAAAGGTACGGTGCCAGCTGCCAGAGATACAGTGAGCTGGACCGTGAGAGAAACCTGGTCACTGTCGAGCAAATTCCGGACCAAGATGCTCCTAGGTTGACGAATCCGAAGAGAAGAAAAGGGAAGACCCTGGGCACGTGAGAGAAGAAGAGTTACCCCCTGCCCTGCAAGGAGAAGTGCGCACCGACAATCATTACAGCATCTAGCTCCCTGGAGTGGACTGGTTCCCCCTCAACTGTAACATGAGTCTTTACTAGTATGTGCACTTAATAGGGCATAGCATAGGCCTCAGTAGCCAGAGCTCTGTAATGGTGCAGCCTGAGTTGCAGAGGTCAGCTAGACTGTTAGCACAGTGCAGTTGTGGATGTTTTCTGCTTGCCTGTTTGTACTGTTGAATTGATCTCTGTTATAGCTGGGGCGATGTACAGTTGGGGCGCCCCAGCTAGAATCTGCAGTGTGTTAAATTTGACCATTGCCATAATACTTACCCCCGTTCACTTGCACAAACGTTTATCTCCTTCATGTGAATAAAGATGTACACTTGTTTCTGCTACCTCGTCTTGTGTACTGTAATGGAACTTTGCACAACAGAGGGCCTTTGGCCACCGCAACACAGGTATGCTGCAACTCCACTCAAATGTTTAGGACTGGTGAAGATAGCCATCTTCAGTGCTCGTCTATCTTTATCAGTCCCACAGACTTTGAATGGAGCTTCTCCATGTTATTTCTGCTAGGTAAAAGGTGATATGCTGCTATACACAATACTCGACTTAAAATACCGTCCTTGATGTCATCAGAGGGCCATGTGTTATGTTCAGCCAGGGCCAGAACAAAGGGCATAACCCCCCCTCCAACTAATATACAGATGTAACAAAATTTAACTTGGTATTTAACACATGCAATTAGAAATGTCAACTTAACTCTTTCCTAAAATTCACTATACATGAATGGCACAAGTCAGGAGCGGGTGTATGGAGCATGCACATAGCCAGGATCTGCCTTTAACAGCCATGGGCAGAGATCTGCTGTTAACTGCCATTGTCAATCTCTTACAATGGTATTACCATGATCCAACTGCCAGGATATTTGCAAACAATCAGATGTCTAATATTTTCTCCATCTCTAATGGTACACGACAAGGGTGTCCCCTCTCTCCTCTGCTGTTCGCCTTATCCATTGAACCTCTTGCTGAGCACATAAGAAGTAACCCAGACATTAAGGGTATTCACACTAGAAACACCCATCATAAGATAGGGCTCTTCGCAGATGATGTGATATTATCCCTGTCAGAACCCATTACCTCAGCTGCTGAAGTTATTAGGATACTAGGAAAGTTCTCTCAAATATCGTATTACAAGTTAAACAAAAAAAAAAACTAAAATGATGCACTTCAACCTCAACAATGATATTATCGAACAGATAGGTACTTCCACTTCTTTCTCATGGGAGAATGAATCTATGCCTTATCTTGGAGTGCTCCTCAACAAAAATGTAACAAAAATGGTTGCCAATAACATTAGTCTTCTGATTGAAAATATTCAAAAAGACTTGACACACACCGCAAATAAGGATTTGTCGTGGTTAGGTAGAGTGGTATTCTTAAAGATGATGACATTACCAAACATTTTAGATATCCTTAGATCCATACCTTTAATGATCCCGGCAAATCAATTAAACAAACTCCAAAAAGTACTTAGTGACTTTATTTGGAACTATAAAAGGCCAAAAGTGAACAAAAACATTTTACTCAAACAGAAAAAAATGGGAGGTATAAGGCTCCCTAATATTAAAAACTATCCACTTTCTAACTTAATTAAACAGAGTCAGAGGCTAATAAAGGGAAGCAATTTATTTCCTTGGATGGATTTAGAGATGTCCTCTGTTAATTACCAACCCATAAAATCTTTAATTTTAACTCACCTAATCAACCCTTCTATTCCACCTCCAAACTCCCCTACTTTATACGCTACAATAGGAGCATGGAAAACTTTGGCCAAAACTCCGACTAATCTTAATAAAAATCATCTTCTTAGAAATACTCCCCTAAAAAATTTGGCGATTCTGGATAACTCAGAAATTCCCTCAATATGGCAGGAGTCAAATCTAAAAACGGTTGGAGACATCTTTAACGGAAAAGACTTTATAAACTTCCTGGATATAAAGATCAAACACAAGCTCCCAGAATCTGACTTTAAGGCACTCATCAAATTTAGGGAAATTTGAAAGACAAAATTATTATTTACAAACCCCCTTTCTGAAATAACCTGCATGTTATTCTGTATCCCAACCAAAATGTCCCTATGGTGTTGTAAAAATATCTATAACCACTTCAATAACGATCTAACATTCCACAAAAGCAAATATATGCTAGAATGGGAAAAAGATTTGGATAAGAGCTTTACGGATGAGGAATGGCAGAAAGCCATTTCACTAACCTATTCTTCAAATGCATGTGCCTGTCTCCATCAATTTCACTTCAAAATTCTCTCGCGTTGGTATCTCACTCCATGTAGACTTGCTAAATTTAATAGAGAGACGTCCCCTTTATGTTGGAGAGATTGTGACGAGAGAGGTACTCTACTTCACATTTTCTGGAGTTGTCCCAGATTGAAGAGTCTCTAAGAAAATATTTCTAGTCTGATTAATCAGATTACTAACTCCACAATTCAGGTAACTCCCCAAATGGCCCTGCTTTCACTTAATTTGGAAAAATTTGACCCTATATATAAACCTATCCTAATTTATTTCTAGGTACTAGAAATCTAAAGCCCGCTTTACACACTACAATATATCTTACGATGTGTCGGCGGGGTCACGTCGTAAGTGACGCACATCCAGCATCGTAAGGTACATTGTAGTGTGTAACAGCTACATGCGATTGCGAATGAATGGTAAAATGTTCATCGCAGGCACGTCGTTCATTCCTCATGAATTGAACGTCAGGTTGTTCATCGTACCCGGTGTAGCACGTGTGACACCACGGGAACGATTAACAGATCTTACCTGCATCCTGCGGCTCCAGCCGGCAATGCGGAAGGAAGGAGGTGGGCGGGATGTTTACGTCCCACTCATCTCCGCCCCTCCGCTTCTATTGGCCGGCTGCCGCGTGATGTCGATGTGACGCCGTACGTCCCTCCCACTCCAGGAAGTGGACGTTCGCCGCCCACATCGAGGTCGTTTGGACGGGTAAGTACATGTGACGGGGGTTAATCGTTTGTGCGGCACATTCAACAAATTGAACGTGCTGCACATACGATGGGGGCGGGTACGATCTCATACGATATCGTATGCAGAATCATAACATGTAAAGCAGGCTTTATAGCTTCTAATTGGAAGAAACCTGCGGTGCCCACTATCTCTGAGGTCATAGAGACTACTTCTCTTCACAACAACTTCGAGAAGTACTTTGCTACCATTAACAATGCCTTTGCCTCCTATTACCGAAGATGGGATCACTGGAATATTTTTATACAAGGTATTACATAAATAAATATTTATAACTACTTAAAAACCTTTTTTATAATATGAATCCTTTTATTCAAACCTAACCTTCAGTCATGCTTTCTTGACAACATGCTTATATTCCTAGAATGGAAGCCTGTTAACATGGTTGAGAATTTTTTACGTTTATTGTTCTTCCTTTTAGGCTGGGGCCACACGGGCACTACTGCGATCCACTTGCATGACACTCGGCTCATGCTGGCAGTACAGCAGAGCCGAGTGTCATGCGTGTGTCCTTGCAACTGAGGTCCGTTCGTGCGAGCAGACCTCAGCTGCGGGGGGCAGGCCGGCACTCAGGAGGGGAGGGAGGGGTTTATCTCCCTCTCTCCTGCGTAGCCGGCTATTGCCATTCTCGCACTGCACTAGCGGTACACCGGTGTACCGCGAGTGCAGTGTGATTTTTCTCTCGCCCCATTCACTTGAATGGGTGCGAGAGAAAGAGTCTCAGCTTACAATCGCAGCATGCTGCGATTGTTTTCTCGGTCCAATTAGGGCTGAGAAAATAATCGCTCATGTGTGCTGACACACAGGCTAGAATTGGTCCGAGGGGAATGCGATGCTTTATCGCACTCCACTCGCACTGTTTTTCTCGCCGTGTGGCTTAGGCCTTACCCACTCCCTCTTCACCTTGTTTTTCCTTGCCTTCACCCTCCGCCCCTTTTTCATCCCCAATAAAGTAATTGTTTACCTCCCCCTCCCCTCTCTTTTCTCATACCTTTCCCCCCCAGATGAAAAGTTTTATTCATACAATAGATCCCCACATGTATTCAAATAATGGTATGCTACGCATGATAATTAGTGATGAGCGAGTACTAAAAAGCTCGGGTGCTCGAGGCTCGGGCCGAGCATCCCAAGATACTCGTGTACTCGGCCCGAGCACCAAGCCCAATGTTATCCTATGGGAGACCCGAGTATTTTTGTGAAATGACCCCCGGCAGCATGTAGAAACCCTAAAAATGTCATAAAAGTCTCAGAAGAGTGCTCAAATGACATGGCAACAGCATGGTGAAGACCCCTTGAAGCATTTATCACTCAAAAGTCACAGCTGTGAACAATTTTGTCCGAGTTTTACGCCATTTTTACGGACTCACCAGAAAACCTTCCAAAATGACACCAAAATGAATTTTCATGGCGGAAATGTTAAGGGCACATACCCAATAGTGAGATAGAGCTGGTGTATGTTACTTTTTGAGATTAATACATGAAAGATTTTACGTGAAAACCTTGTGTGGCACTCCGATGTCCAAAACGCACGTTTTGTGCTTTTTACTAACGATGTCGGTCATTTTTTTTTTCATTCTATCTCCCGTCGGTCGGTCTCGCTCTGTCTGTCTCTCTCTGTCTTGTCTGTCCCCATCTCACAGTCTGTCGGTCAGTCTCCCCCTCTCTCTTACTTACCGTTCCCCGATCACCGGCGCGGCGCTGCACTGCTGTTCACTAAACTCCGGCGCCTTTTCCTCTTTTGAAAAAGCCGGCCGCTCATTAATCAATCTCGTATTCTCTGCTTTCCTGCTTTTCGGCGCCTATGATTGGTTGCAGTGAGACACGCCCCCACACTGAGTGACAGCTGTCTCACTGCACCCAATCACAGCAGCCGGTGAGTGTGTATACTGTGCAGTGAAATAAATAATTAAATAATTAAAAAAAACGGCGTGCGTTTGCCAACGCACTAGGGTAAATCGGGAAGAGCCGGGTACAGTCCCAGAACTGTCACATATAATGTATGCGGCAATTCTGGGCAGCTGCTGACTGATATTGTTAGGGTGGGGGGCTCCCCATAACGTGGGGCTCCCCATCCTGAGAATACCAGCCTTCAGCTGTATGGCTTTATCTGGCTGGTATTAAAATTGGGGGGACCGCACGCCGGTTTTTTTAATTATTTATTTATTTACTGCACAGTATAGACCCGCCCACCGGCTGCTGTGATTGGGTGCAGTGAGACACCTGTCACTCAGCGTGGGGGCGTGTCTCACTGCAACCAATCATAGGCGCCTGTGGGCGTGGAAAGCAGGGAATATGAGATGGCTGTGTACAGAGCACAGCGCGCCCGCCGGTATAAAGGCTCGGTCACGCTGTACAGGCCGGCCAATCACTGCAATTCCACAACTAACAGGGCTGTGGCATTGCAGTGGTCTGCCAGCCAATCCCTGCATGAGGGCTGGCTCTCAAAAGAGCACCAACATGCAGGGATGAAGACCACGAGTACAGCACGAGTATTGCAAAATTACTCGGTACCCGCCGAGCAGCCCGAGTACAGCGATACTCGTGCGAGTACCGAGTAGTTACAAGCATACTCGCTCATCACTAATGATAATATCTTGATTGTGTGGATTTGATATGTTATTTTGTTAACCTTATTTTAATAAAAATATATGAAAACAATGGCATTACCAGCACATCGGCATGGGGCACATCATTCTAATTTGACATTAGCTGCTCTGTGACATAATCGCAGGCTGCTAATGATTTGCCATAACAGCACTGGGTCTGTTGAAGACCTCCATATCTGCCATATTAGAGTTCTATTGAAACCCAGCCTGTATCCAGATTCATTGCAAAATGTCTAATGAAACGCTTCTACTTTTATACAGCCTATGATAATCCCTTTTGATTAGCAGGTAATATGATGGCTGCAAGGCAATAAAGGAGATGCCCTCTTCTGGCTGATGCATTTACCCGGCACAGCGCACACGCTCCTGACGGGAGAACCTCAGCTGCATGGAAATACATGCAGCCGACCCGCTACTGTAAGGAGAGTGTGCGCCGTGCTTGGTGATACCAATGTGAGACTCGCACAGTAATAGTCAAAGTTCAATCGAGTCCATGGCTCATGGACTTGGGGGAACGCTGATGTCACCACGAACACGGCCGAAAAAAAGCCGAAAACTGCCGTGTGACGAGCAGTGCAGTGAATACCCCCAGAAGTTAATGATCGGACCCGGAAGCGGCCAAGAGACAGCAGTTGAGCGGGTATGCAGTCTGCAGAATGCGTCACGGGACCAGTAAGTATAATCATGTTTTTTCTAATGTGCCTTTTTTTTACAGCCCCTGGACCCGAACTGTAACACGAGCTTCCCAGGAAAACTCGTGTTCGGGATCGTGTGCCCAAACACTATGTTTTCAGTACAGTCCCAGAACCTTACAGTTCGGATTCGCCCATCACTATATATAAGCCCTTTGTAACTCAATAATATGACTGTGGCTGAAAATGTTTGCTACTTTGGAAGTAGATATAGTCTCTGGGTGGGTGTACAGATTGCAGCCATTGGCGTAACGACCGCGGTCGCAGAGGTCGCCACTGCGACCGGACCCGCGGGGTTATAGTGGCCCGGCAGCCGCTCTGCAGAGCCGGCTGCCGGGCCCCTATGTGTAGTGCCGCTGTGTAGTGACCGACAATGCGATTGTCATAAGGCCAGCCTGTGAGTCATGGGAGCCCAGTGTCAGTAGAGGGGCCCCTGACCTGGAGAGGCCCACCAACCGTTTCTGAGCTGCAGCAGAGCAGGAGTGCTCCTGACCTGCACAGGAAACGGAATAATCCATCCTCCAGGACCTGCGATTATGTCACGCCCATGTGACTGTGTGGGAGGAGACACAGGATGTCGGGAAGAAAGCAAGAGATACTGAATCCTGAAAGAGATTTGGACACATGATGACTGGTAATAAGAAAAGAGGGGAGATGAGGGAGAAGGGGGCTGCAGGGTGAGTGGCATATGAGGGCTGCAGACTGTGACAGAAGGATGTGAAGGGGTGCAGAGTGTTTGAGAGGGGTAAGTTGGGGTACTGGCAGGGTGAGATATGTGGGCAGGGTGTGTGAGATATGGGGGTGTAGTGTGTGTGATATGGCGGTGCAGGCTGTATGGGGAGCATGGTGTGTGAGATATGGGGGTGCAGGTTGTATGGGGAGCAGGGTGTGTGACATATAAGGGTGTAGTGTGTGTGATCTGGGGGGTGCAGGCTGTATGGGGAGCAGGGTGTGTGAGATATGGGGGTGTAGTGTGTGTGATATGGGGGTGCAGGCTGTATGGGAAGCAGGGTGTGTGAGATATGGGGGTGCAGGTTGTATGGGGAGCAGGGTGTGTGAGATATGGGGGTGTATTGTGTGTGATATGGGGGTGCAGGCTGTATGGGGAGCAGGGTGTGTGACATATGGGGGTGTAGTGTGTGTGATCTGGGGGGTGCAGGCTGTATGGGGAGCAGGGTGTGTGAGATATGGGGGTGTAGTGTGTGTGATCTGGGGGGTGCAGGCTGTATGGGGAGCAGGGTGTGTGAGATATGGGGGTGTAGTGTGTCTTATATGGGGGTGCAGGCTGTATGGGGAGCAGGGTGTGTGAGATATGGGGGTGCAGGTTGTATGGGGAGCAGGGTGTGTGACATATGGGGGTGTAGTGTGTGTTATCTGGGGGGTGCAGGCTGCATGGGGAGCAGGGTGTGCGACATATGGGGGTGTAGTGTGTGTGATATGGGGGTGCAGGCTGTATGGGGAGCAGGGTGTGTGACATATGGGGGTGTAGTGTGTGTGATCTGGGGGATGCAGGCTGTATGGGAAGCAGGATGTGTGAGATATGGGGATGCAGGCTGTATGGGGAGCAGGGTGTGTGAGATATGGGGCTGTAGTGTGTGATATGGGGGTGCAGGCTGTATGGGGAGCAGGGTGTGTGACATATGGGGGTGTAGTGTGTGTGATCTGGGGGGTGCAGGCTGTATGGGGAGCAGGGTGTGTGAGATATGGGGGTGTAGTGTGTCTGATATGGGGGTGCAGGCTGTATGGGGAGCAGGGTGTGTGACATATGGGGGTGTAGTGTGTGTGTGATCTGGGGGTGCAGGCTGTATGGGGAGCAGGGTGTGTGAGATGTGGGGGTGTAGTGTGTATGATATATGGGTGCAGGCTGTATAGGGAGCAGGGTGTGTGACATTTGGGGGTGTAGTGTGTGTGATCTGGGGGGTGCAGGCTGTATGGGGAGCAGGTTGTGTGAGATGTGGGGGTGTAGTGTGTATGATATGGGGGTGCAGGCTCTACGGGGAGCAGGGTGTGATATATGGGGGTGTAGTGTGTGTGATCTGGGGGGTGCAGGCTGTATGGGGAGCAGGGTGTGTGAGATATGGGGGTGTAGTGTGTGTGATCTGGGGGGTGCAGGCTGTATGGGGAGCAGGGTGTGTGACATATGGGGGTGTAGTGTGTGTGATCTGGGGGGTGCAGGCTGTATGGGGAGCAGGGTGTGTGAGATATGGGGGGGTAGTGTGTCTGATATGGGGGTGTAGGCTGTATGGGGAGCAGGGTGTGTGAGATATGGGGGTGCAGGTTGTATGGGGAGCAGGGTGTGTGACATATGGGGGTATAGTGTGTGATCTGGGGGGTGCAGGCTGCATGGGGAGCAGGGTGTGCGACATATGGGGGTGTAGTGTGTGTGATATGGGGGTGCAGGCTGTATGGGGAGCAGGGTGTGTGACATATGGGGGTGTAGTGTGTGTGATCTGGGGATGCAGGCTGTATGGGAAGCAGGATGTGTGAGATATGGGGGTGCAGGTTGTATGGGGAGCAGGGTGTGTGAGATATGGGGCTGTAGTGTGTGATATGGGGGTGCAGGCTGTATGGGGAGCAGGGTGTGTGACATATGGGGGTGTAGTGTGTATGATCTGGGGGATGCAGGCTGTATGGGGAGCAGGGTGTGTGAGATATGGGGGTGTAGTGTGTGTGATGTGGGGGGTGCAGGCTGTATGGGGAGCAAGGTGTGTGAGATATGGGGGTGTAGTGTTTCTGATATGGGGGTGCAGGCTGTATGGGGAGCAGGGTGTGTGAGATATGGGGGTGTAGTGTGTGTGTGATCTGGGGGTGCAGGCTGTATGGGGAGCAGGGTGTGTGAGATGTGGGGGTGTAGTGTGTATGATATATGGGTGCAGGCTATATGGGGAGCAGGGTGTGTGACATATGGGGGTGTAGTGTGTGTGATCTGGGGGGTGCAGGCTGTATGGGGAGCAGGTTGTGTGAGATGTGGGGGTGTAGTGTGTATGATATGGGGGTGCAGGCTGTATGGGGAGTAGGGTGTGTGACATATGGGGGTGTAGTGTGTGTGATCTTGGGGGTGCAAGCTGTATGGGGAGCAGGGTGTGTGAGATATGGGGGTATAGTGTGTGTGATCTGGAGGGTGCAGGCTGTGTGGGGAGCAGGGTGTGTTAGATATGGGGGTGTAGTGTGTGTGATCTGGGGAGTGCAGGCTGTATGGGGAGCAGGGTGTGTGAGATATGGGGGTGTAGTGTGTGTGATATGGGGGTGCAGGCTGTATGTGGAGCAGGGTGTGTGACATATGGGGGTGTAGTGTGTGTGATCTGGGGGGTTCAGGCTGTATGGGGAGCAGGGTGTGTGAGATGTGGGGGTGTAGTGTGTGTGATCTGGGGGGTGCAGGATGTATGGGGAGCAGGGTGTGTGACATGGGGGTGTAGTGTGTGTGATCTGGGGGGTGCAGTCTGTTTGGGGAGCAAGGTGTGTGAGATATGGGGGTATAGTGTGTGATCTGGGGGGTGCCGGCTTTATGGGGAGCAGGGTGTGTGAGATACGAGGGTTTAGTGTGTGTGATCTGGGGAGTGCAGGCTGTATGGGGAGCAGGGTGTGTGAGATATGGGGGTGTAGTGTGTGTGATATGGGGGGTGCAGGCTGTATGGGGAGCATGGTGTGTGAGATGTGGGGGTGTAGTGTGTATGATATGGGGGTGCAGGCTGTATGGGGAGCATGATACATGGAGGCCTGGAGGGGCCTGGCTGCATGATACATGGATGTCTATGGGACTGCATAATAAACATGAAGGACACCTTATACATGGACTAGGGGTGCATTATACATGGAGGAGTATGGGGCTGTATAATAGAATATGATGATTTATGGCGCTGCATTATAATACATATAGGACAATGGGGGCTACATTATAATATATGGAGGAATATGGAGGCTACCTTATACATGGACTATGGGGGTGTGTTATAAAACATGGAGGACTATGTGGTGCAGTATAATATATGACGTTATGTGGGACCCTTTATATTATACGGAAGGCTATGTGGGGCCATTATAGTATTTGGAGATCTACTGTATATACGAGGGGGTACAAACAAGTATGGTATGGTAATGTTTTGTGCTGAGAGAAAAAGGCTCTTTCCCTCAGCACCCGGCTTTCCCATGCTCTGCTATACATCTCTCAGCACCCAGCTTTCCCATGCTCTGATATGGGAAAGCTGGGTGCTGAGGGAAAGATGTATAGCAGAGCATGGGGAAGCTGGGCGCCAAGGACAAGATGGATATCAGAACATAGGAAAGCTGGGTGCTGATAGAGGGATTTCAGATCATGGGAAACCTGGGTGCGGAGGGTAAAAGCCAAGTGTCAGTGTCGCGGGCGGAGGAGGGGACGCTGCGCTCACCACGCTCGGGTCCGGCGCTGCTGCTGCTCGGTGGCTCGAGCGGTGGGCCGGATCCGGGGACTCAAGCGGCGCTCCTCGCCCATGAGTGGAAAGGGTGGTTTGTTGGGGGTTGGGATGTCGGTTCGTGACGCCACCCACGGTGTGTGGTGAGGTTGGGGCACCACCGCTGCTCTGTACGGGGATCCCGGGAGCGATGACAGGGAGCAGCTGGGATGTTTCTCTCCCCTCCGTGGGTAGGGGGATTTTGGTAGTCCTGGGGCCCGGAGTTATTGTCTGTTTGGTGGATTGCGGGACCTGGCCAGGTGCAGGGTCGCGGGGCAGCGCAGTGCCAGACGGCACGGTGGTACTTACTCAGCCAGTAACGCACACGGAGTCTCTTGTAAAACAAACGGCTGGATGGACGAGTCCCACAGACGGCTGCGGCGGTCACTCCCGGTCGATTGGCGGTAACGGTCTCTCCCTGCACCGGTGTTATGTTCTCGGCCCCGATGGCTTCCCACCGGTAACCCGCTCCCCAGCGGTGTGTTGGCTAAGGGAGCTTCTTTTGTTGCCTGCAGGCTCTGGCCCTGGGAGCTCTAGCTCTGGCGGTAGCTTTATCTCCCTCACGGTTTGGACGGTTGCCTTCCGTCGGGTCTTTATTGCTGGGAAACCCCGGAGGTTCCCGTCGCTGATGGATTTGACCGGTTTAATGGCGACTCCTAGTCTGGTCGGGGTCCGTAGGCCCTGCCGGATGGTGCTGGCTTCTCTTCGCTCCCCAGTCCGGTACCGGCGGGCCACCGCCCGTCCCCGGTCCTTACGGTTGTGCGTCAATCTGCCTCTTCTGCAGACGGTCACCACCGTCTGCCAACCTTGCTGTATGTGCCCGGGCCACGTACCCGGACACGGTCAGTCTGCTCCTCCACTACTGCTTCCTTCACTCCTTGTCACTATCTGTCTCACCTTCTTTCCCGCCTCCAGGACTGTGAACTCCTCAGTGGGAGGAGCCAGCCACCTGGCTCCGCCCCACCTGGTGTGGACATCAGCCCCTGGAGGGAGGCAACAAGGATTTGTGTGTGTGTGTGGCTGGTGTGCCTAACCGAGGTGTGGGGTGTGTTGTTGCAGTACCTGTGATGTCCTGGCTTGTCCAGGGCGCCACATCAGCGTCATTATCCTGTACCCCGAGTGTCAGTGTCATTATCCTGTACCCTAAGTGTCGGTGTACGTGGAGGGGGACCCCGGTCCAAATTTTGCACCAGGGCCCATCAAACTCTAGTTATGCCACTGATTGCAGCAATGGTATGTTTGCACCTTTTTCTCACATATCTTATCATGTATAATTAACCAGCACTATCACTATGTGTAGGCAGTACCAAGAGTTATGGAAATCTCCTACCAACACCCAGGATGCTCAGGATTACCATGGTCCATTGCTTCATGTCATTGTATAAGGCCAACAATATCATCTTCTCCTATGGGTGACCTTATACCAGTGTCCACAAGCAATCTTTTTCCTTTTAAATCTTATTATCCATTGTCTTCTAGCTATCTTCTAGCTATCAAGGGTTAACGTGTTAAAATCCCCGTAAAGCAAAAGTCATTGCTTTTAAAATTGAAATATTGCAGAGGCCTCTGATCAGATATTATGTGTGAAAAGTTGCACATAAATTTCTCCTTGTCATCTCCTGCAGTGGGATTTCACCCAGCAGTGGCGGCCAGAGAGGAAACTGATCACTTTAGTATAGATTGTGAGAGCCCGGGTAATAAATGCCTCAGGCTTCCGGCTCAGGGCAAACTCATCGGCAACACAAGGTTTCAAGAATTAGCTCCGTTAATATTGGCCAGCCACAATTGTTTTAGGACTAAAATACATTTTTATTGCAAAACCTGGCAAAAAAAATGAAGGACAGAAGATATTCCTGATTTTATTCTTTGCTGAAGAGTTCTCCTCATTTCCTGCCATATAATTCTTCCTTTCGCTCTTTATGCTTCTCTGACTCACTGATTTTTTTATCTATCCTGTTTATTGCGTATTGAACCTCTTTCCTTTTTTCAGCTGTGAATTTGGCTTATGAATAGTTTTCCCTGAAAGAAAGGTTACGTCAGGTCTAGAGAGGGACTATAGGCAGTTTAGGAAATAATCCATTAACAGAAATAATTTACATTATTCGGATTTTAAAACTCCATATATTTGTGAAATATTTTGTAATGACCAGTCTGAATGGACCAATAAAGGGGTCATCTCATGTCTAGAAGCAAAGGGGTAGATATTAGAGGTTTGGCTGTATAGTCCCATCTATGCCTTGGCCTCTGATAAAGTTCAAAGACCCCTCCTAAACATAAGGCAATACTAGTGTTTTAATGGCACTTCTTGGTTGAGTGCCTTCATACAGATTTTACCTTGGAGTCCAGGAGCTTCAAGCCTCCAATTCGTCATATTCACAAACCTCTTGTGACCAGCTGTCATCACCAGTCATCAGGGTGAGCTGCAGCCTCATGCAGCCCCACTGCTGGACAAATATGGAATTACATGCTTGCCATTTAAATGTCGGTGCTTCAAGGTGGCAGGTGCGTCAAGGTGGCAGATGCGTCAAGGTGGCAGGTGCGTCAAGGTGCCAGATGCGTCAAGGTGGCAGGTGCATCAAGATGGCAGGTGCGTCAAGGTGGCAGGTGCGTCAAGGTGGCAGGTGCGTCAAGGTGACAGGTGTGTCAAAGTGGCAGATGCATCAAGGTGGCAGGTGCGTCAAGGTGCCAGATGCGTCAAAGTGGCAGATGCGTCAAGGTGGCAGGTGCGTCAAGGTCGCAGGTGCATCAAGGTCGCAGGTGCATCAAGGTGGCAGGTGCATCAAGGTGGCAGGTGCGTCAAGGTGGCAGGTGCATCAAGGTGGCAGGTGCGTCAAGGTGGCAGATGCGTCAAGGTGGCAGATGCGTCTAGGTTGCTTTTCCATAGTGTTTCATAGCATCCAAAGCCTAAAGGCATGTGCACACAATGGTTTTTATGGCTTTCAAATGCTACAAGTTTTCTAGTGGAAAAACTTTAGAAAATGTTGATTCTTTTGGAAAAGTTTTTAAAGGAGGTTTTACAATAAAAATGAATAGTAACATAGTATGGTTAAAAATCGACACTTTTCCATCAAGTTCAACTGACAGATGGAAAAGGATAAAGGGAATATGGTAGTTATAACTATGATGTATTATCCAGTCTGCCCAGGAAGAGCAAGTTTTTCCTTCCTTATCAGGTCAGGAGTAGAGTTGAGCGCGGTTCGCGGTTCGAGGTTCTCCAGTTCTAGGCTCGAGTGATTTTGGGGCCTGTTCTAGATCAAACTAGAACTCGAGCTTTTTGCAAAAGCTCGATAGTTCTAGAAACGTTCGAGAACGGTTCTAGCAGCAAAAAAACAGCTAATTCCTAGCTGGCTTTCCGCTGTAATAGTGTAAGTCACTCTGTGACTCACACTATTATGACATTTCAGTGTATAGTGTGCGTGAACAGCGCCTTCAGATCACTGCTGTTTGTATAATGGCGATCGCCATTTTTTTTTTTTTCCTTGTCTTCCTTCCCTAAGCGCGCGCGTCTTGTGGGGCGGGCCAGCATGTCAGCCAATCCCAGACTCACACACAGCTAAGTGGACGTTTAGCCAGAGAAGCAACGGCATGTGTGATAGGATGTCCATGTCACATGTCCCTGCATTATAAAACCGGACATTTTCCTCCAGGACGCCATTATCTCTTCTGCGTCTTTGGTGTCAGACATCACTGGCGCAGCTCCGTCCTGAGTCCTATCGCCGATACAGCTGTATGCGCTCCATACACAGCGCTGGACAGCATAGGGAGAGCACTTTCTATCAGTCCTTTTAAGGGCTCGTATGGGCAGGGTCAGAGTTAAGGTGACAGGTCCTGAAAACAGCGACAGCGTCTGTGTAGCCAAGGTCAGGGATTTCGTCGCTGCATTTCCCCATTAGGAGGGAATAGAAAGGCAGGCTTCCTTTCCTCTACCCAGAGCCCCACAATCCTGGCACTGTACCCTCCTGTCCTCTGCACACTCCAACTCATTATAACTAAGCCATTATACTAGCAAACAGTCAGTGTACCTAGTGGCATCCTAAACGTGACTATTGGACTTTGCTATAGTCCCACTAGTGCAAAGACATTTGCAGCACCTCTGCCTGCATTGCACACTCCAACTCATTATAACTAAGCCATTATACTAGCAAACACTCAGTGTACCTAGTGGCATCCTAAACGTGGCTATTGGACTATTGTCTAGTCACACTAGTGCAAACACATTTGCAGCACGTCTGCCTGCATTGCACACTCCAACTCATTATAACTAAGCCATTATACTAGCAAACACTCAGTGTACCTAGTGGCATCCTAAACGTGGCTATTGGACTTTGCTATAGTCCCACTAGTGCAAAGACATTTGCAGCACCTCTGCCTGCATTGCACACTCCAACTCATTATAACTAAGCCATTATATTAGCAAACACTCAGTGTACCTAGTGGCATCCTAAGCGTGGCTATTGGACTTTGCTATAGTCCCACTAGTGCAAAGACATTTGCAGCACCTCTGCCTGCATTGCACACTCCAACTCATTATAACTAAGCCATTATACTAGCAAACACTCAGTGTACCTAGTGGCATCCTAAACGTGGCTATTGGACTTTGCTATAGTCCCACTAGTGCAAACACATTTGCAGCACCTCTGCCTGCATTGCACACTCCAACTCATTATAACTAAGCCATTATACTAGCAAACACTCAGTGTACCTAGTGGCATCCTAAACGTGGCTATTGGACTTTGCTATAGTCCCACTAGTGCAAAGACATTTGCAGCACCTCTGCCTGCATTGCACACTCCAACTCATTATAACTAAGCCATTATACTAGCAAACACTCAGGGTACCTAGTGGCATCCTAAACGTGGCTATTGGACTGTTGTCTAGTCACACTAGTGCAAACACATTTGCAGCACCTCTGCCTGCATTGCACACTCCAACTCATTATAACTAAGCCATTATACTAGCAATTTTTGCTGCCAGTTTAAGGGCCGTAGTTGCATTGTCAGGGATATTTATTCTTTATTATTCTGCTGTTAATAAAGCTAGACCACCACTGCAATCTACACCACTTCTCAATTTTTACTACCACATTTTCAGTGCACAATCTTGTCGCAATCAACATGAGTGGCAAAATGACAGATGCTGGTGGAAAGGGGAAGAGGCGTGGTGGAAAAGGCAAAAAAGGTTTTGTCCGTGGGGAAGGTGGAAAAGCTCCATTATCATCTGCTGAAGATAGACCATCTACCAGCAAAAGTAAGATGTCTATTACTTACCGTGGACAATCCGATGTGCTCCCTTTTTTACGGACACGAACAACAGGAACAAAGGTAGATGATGGCCAAAAAAGGAAAATGCTTGAATGGATCTCAAGTGGTCCAACAAGTGCCCTCTCAGCCACTTCAAGTACCGAATCCAAAAAACACCAGTCCTCTGAGTTGTCATCCCAATCAAACTTGCTTTCGCCCAGCTCTGAATTCTCCATCAGCCCTGCACAGTATGGGGGAACTGAGAAGGCTGAGTCTGCAGAGCTGTTCAGTCACACTATAGCCTGGGAATCAGAGGTCTGCTCCCAAGCTACAGTGAGTACAGAACAGGAAATGGTCTGCAGTGATGCCCAGAACCTTTGTGACTCTGATTCAGTCCGTGAGGACCAAGTTTCTGAGCATAATGTTGACCCTTTGTCACAAACTGTAACACCTGTGGTTATAGACAATGAGGAACATACTGATGAAGATGAGACGCAGATACCCGATTGGGATGACAACTTAAATTTTCGGTCAGGGCAAGAAGAGGCTCGGTCTGAGGGGGAGGGTAGTGCAAACACAACAATTGATGATGAAGTTCTAGATCCCACCTACTGTCAACCCACAGTCAGGAACTCGAGGAGGTCAACAGAGGTGGTGGAGGAGGATGCAACTGATGACGAAGTTACCTTGCGCCTTCCTGGACACAGTCGTAGTACTGGTAGCACGTCTACAACTGCATCCTCAGCCACCACTCTGCCTCTGAGCATTATTCGGGGTGGATCAACAGGTCACATGGCCTCTAAGCCTTGCCTAGCCTGGTCCTTTTTTGACATAGAAAAAGATCGCCCAAATTATGTGATCTGTAAAATTTGTCATGGTTCTCTTAGTAGAGGTCAAAACCTCAGCAGTTTGACAACTTCTTCCATGAATCGTCACATGAATAAATATCATATGGCCCGGTGGGAAGCTCACCATGCTGCAATGCGGCCTAGCGGAGCAAACCATCCACCGCCTGCCCCTTCCAGTGCATCCGCGCGCTCGTCATCTTCTAGGACTGTGGGGACAGCTGTCACACCTGTTTTTCCACCCACAACTTCCACCACTGTAACCGCAACAGGCAGTTTGCTTGGTAGGTCGTCAGTTGGTTTGGAAGGGGAAACAAGTGAGTGTGTACAGCACTCTCAGTCATCGATAGCACCAACGTTGGATGAAGGCAACATCATGTCTCCGCCTGCACTTTCCTCACAAACCTGCATTTTTCCAGGGACACCCTACTCAACACCATCTACACACACCAGCCAGATCTCTGTCCCTCAGATGTGGTCAAATAAAAGGCCACTTCCTGCGACCCATGACAAAGCTAAGAGGTTGACTCTATCCCTCTGTAAGCTGTTGGCTACCGAAATGCTGCCTTTCCGCCTAGTGGACACACAGGGTTTTAGAGACCTTATGTCTGTCGCTGTGCCCCAGTACCAGATGCCTAGTCGCCACTACTTCTCTAAGAAAGGTGTGCCCGCGCTACACCAGCATGTCGCACACAACATCACCGCTTCCTTGAGAAACTCTGTGTGTGAACGGGTGCATTTCACCACCGATACTTGGACCAGTAAGCATGGACAGGGACGTTACATGTCGCTGACTGGGCACTGGGTAACTATGGTGATTAGAGTTGAGCGCGGTTCGAGGTTCTCCAGTTCTAAGCTCGAGTGATTTTGGGGGCTGTTCGAGATCGAACTAGAACTCGAGCTTTTTGCAAAAGCTCGATAGTTCTAAATACGTTCGAGAACGGTTCTAGCAGCAAAAAGCAGGGCTTTTTACAGCTACAGTGTGCAGGAGCCATCGCTGGCAGCCTGCCACAAGCTGGTAACCAAGATAAACATCGGGTATCCAAGCAAAGCGCTTTGGTTATTAACCCGATGTTTATCTTAGTTACGTGCAGGAAGCCCACACTTCCCCGCTCAGCTCGCTCCGCCCTCTCCTGCCCGCGGCATGTACACATACATACACACACACACACACTCTCACACACACACACACCCCCCCCCCGCTCGGCTTACCTGCAGTGATGAAGTCACGCCATCCCGACCTCAGCGCTGTCACTGTCCTCCATGGCCGCCGCTTGTCACATCACCTCTCGCTTCCGACCCGAGACTGACTAGCGGTGACGTCACGGACCTCTCGCGATACTTGGTGTGAAGGCGCCGGTCATTGAACTCAGTGACAGGGGCTGACAGTGTGCTAGAGATCAGCGCAGGTAATGTACCTCGCTGACAGCAGCACTTGTCATGCCCTGCAGTGACCTGGGCTGACCCATTGATGTTAGCTCAGGTCACTGCACTGCTCTCCCAGCCAATGGGGAACATCCTGCTCTTCATTGACTGGGACAGTGTGGATCATCATGGCAACCCCTTGGATTGCACCAGACCTGGATTTGTTTTTCATTCTAATAAATTGGTTAAAGAGGGAATGTTTTGGGGAGTGTTTTTTCAAATAAAAATGTGTTTGTCGTCTATTTTTTTTTATTACTGACTGGGTTGGTGATGTCGGGTATCTGATAGACGCCTGACCTCACCAACCCCAGGGCTTGATGCCAGGTGACATTACACATCTGGTATTAACCCCATATATTACCCCGTTTGCCACCGCACCAGGGCGCGGGATGAGCTGGGGCGAAGCACCAGGTTTGGCGCATCTAATGGATGCGCCACTTCTGGGGCGGCTGCGGCCTGCTATTTTTAGGCTGGGGAGAGTCCAATAACCATGGACCTCCCTAGTCTGAGAATATCAGGCCCCAGCTGTCTGCTTTACCTTGGCTGGTGATCCAATTTTGGGGGACCCCTACGTGTTTTTTTTTTAAATTATTTATTTAATTTAAAATAACAGCGTGGGGTGCCCTCAGTTTTGGATTACCAGCCAAGGTGAGGTTGCCAGCTGTGGTCTGCAGGCTGCAGCCGTCTGCTTTATGCTAGCTGGCTACAAAACTAGGGGGAACCCTACGTCATTTTTTTTTCATTTTTTTGGCTAAATACAAAGCTAAGCACCCCTTAGTGCCACATGAAAGGCACCAAAGGGTGCTCCACTTTTTCTCCATTTTTTCTCCACTTTTTCTACATTTTTTCTCCACTTTTTCTCCACTTTTTCTCCACTTTTTTTCCATTTTTTTCTCCACTTTTTCTCCATTTTTTTTCTCCACTTTTTCTCCACTTTTTCTCCACTTTTTTCCATTTTTTTCTCCACTTTTTCTCCACTTTTTCTACATTTTTTTCTCCACTTTTTCTCCACTTTTTCTCCACTTTTTCTCCACTTTTTCTCCACTTATGGAAAAAAGTGGAGAATAAGTGGAGAATAAGTGGAGAATAAGTGGAGAAAAAGTGGAGAAAAAGTGGAGAAAAAGTGGAGAAAAAGTGGAGAAAAAGTGGAGAAAAAGTGGAGAAAAAAATGTAGAAAAAGTGGAGAAAAAGTGGAGAAAAAAATGGAAAAAAGTGGAGAAAAAGTGGAGAAAAAGTGGAGAAAAAAAATGGAAAAAAAGTGGAGAATTTTTTTCTACACTTTTTCTCCACTTATTCTCCACTTTTTCTCCACTTTTTCTCCATTTTTTTTCTCCACTTTTTCTCCACTTTTTCTCCACTTATTCTCCACTTTTTCTCCACTTTTTCTCCATTTTTTTCTCCACTTTTTCTCCACTTTTTCTCCACTTTTTCTCCACTTTTTGTCCCCTTTTTCTCCACTTTTTTCTCCACTTTTTCTCTACTTTTTCTACATTTTTTTCTCCACTTTTTCTCCACTTTTTCTCCACTTTTTCTCCATTTTTTTCTCCACTTTTTCTCCACTTTTTCTCCACTTTTTGTCCCCTTTTTCTCCACTTTTTTCTCCACTTTTTCTCTACTTTTTCTACATTTTTTTCTCCACTTTTTCTCCACTTTTTCTCCACTTATTCTCCACTTTTTCTCCACTTTTTCTCCATTTTTTTCTCCATTTTTTCTCCACTTTTTCTCCACTTTTTCTCCATTTTTTTCTCCACTTTTTCTCCACTTTTTCTCCATTTTTTTCTCCACTTTTTCTCGACTTTTTCTCCACTTTTTTTCTCCACTTTTTCTCCACTTTTTCTCCACTTTTTCTCCACTTTTTCTCCATTTTTTTCTCCACTTTTTCTCCACTTTTTCTCCACTTTTTCTCCACTTTTTCTCCACTTTTTTCTCCACTTTTTCTCCACTTTTTCTCCATTTTTTTTCTCCACTTTTTCTCCACTTTTTCTCCACTTTTTCTCCATTTTTTTCTCCACTTTTTCTCCACTTATGGAGAAAAAGTGGAGAAAAAGTGGAGAAAAAGTGGAGAAAAAAGTGGAGAAAAAGTGGAGAAAAAGTGGAGAAAAAGTGGAGAAAAAAATGGAGAAAAAGTGGAGAAAAAGTGAAGAAAAAGTGGAGAAAAAAATTGAGAATTTTTTTCTCCACTTATTCTCCACTTTTTCTCCACTTTTTCTCCACTTTTGCTCCACTTTTGCTCCATTTTTTCTCCACTTTTTCTCCACTTTTTCTCCACTTTTTTTCCATTTTTTTCTCCACTTTTTCTCCAATTTTTCTCCACTTTTTCTCCACTTTTTCTCCACTTTTTCTCCACTTTTTCTCCATTTTTTTCTCCACTTTTTCTCCACTTTTTCTCCACTTTGTCTCCACTTTTTTTCTCCACTTTTGCTCCATTTTTTTTCTTCACTTTTTCTCCACTTTTTCTCCACTTTTTTTCCATTTTTTTCTCCACTTTTTCTCCTCTTTTTCTCCTCTTTTTCTCCTCTTTTTCTCCACTTTTTCTCCACTTTTTCTCCACTTTTTCTCCACTTATTCTCCACTTATTCTCCACTTATTCTCCACTTTTTCTCCACTTATTCTCCACTTTTTTTCCATAAGTGGAGAAAAAGTGGAGAAAAAGTGGGGAAAAAGTGGAGAAAAAGTGGAGAAAAAAATGGAAAAAAAGTGGAGAATTTTTTTCTCCACTTTTTCTCCACTTATTCTCCACTTATTCTCCACTTTTTCTCCACTTTTTCTCCACTTTTTCTCCACTTTTTCTCCACTTTGTCTCCACTTTTTCTCCACTTTTTCTCCATTTTTTTTCTCCACTTTTTCTCCACTTTTTCTCCACTTATTCTCCACTTATTCTCCACTTTTTCTCCACTTTTTCTCCATTTTTTTCTCCACTTTTTCTCCACTTTTTTCTCCACTTTTTTCTCCACTTTTTCTACATTTTTTTCTCCACTTTTTCTCCACTTTTTCTCCACTTTTTCTCCACTTATTCTCCACTTTTTCTCCACTTTTTCTCCATTTTTTTCTCCATTTTTTCTCCACTTTTTCTCCATTTTTTTCTCCACTTTTTCTCCACTTATTCTCCATTTTTTTCTCCACTTTTTCTCCACTTTTATCCATTTTTTTCTCCACTTTTTCTCCATTTTTTTCTCCATTTTTTCTCCACTTTTTCTCCATTCTTTTTCTATGGTCGGTCTACCCATTAGCTCTGCCATGCACACTGTAGCTCTACACCTACTGCACATGTTACTTTATGATTGACATCTCTTTCGTACCAGAGCTGTCTAAGTCTACTCTGACCCCATATTTGTCATTACTATATTGTCCTTGTACTGTATTATGACATTTGTATCATGTGTTTCATTTCTTGCTGTGTTGCAATTTTTTTGCTGCATAACAATTGTACCTCTACATTGTTCGAGTTTATGTTATTGTTCTCTCACTCTTATGTGATACTGATTATTGTCATTTTTCATGATTACATGCAGATAAGTCCAATCTGACGAAGGCTCAGGCCGAAACGTCATTTGTAACTTGTTTTGGACAAAAACATATATGCTTATGAAAATTTTTTTTTTCTTAATACGGACCAATAAAGAGTGATTTTGCATTACTATCCGTTGTGACTTACTGACTTAGTCTGGGAGATTTAGAGTGCCGAGGTTGCTCACTAATTTTATCTATTATTACCTCTGAGCACCTATATACCAGTGAGCAGAGCTTCCTCTACAGTAGTTCTCCTGATTAGGTATGCCCTTACCTCATGAGCAGGGCATTGCAGCTTTGGTAGCAACCATTACGACATGGACTCTGCTGCTGTGGACCCGAGAAGAGTGAGTGCAGATTCATTGCACCCACACTCCTCACATGAAGGGTCCGCACTCCTAGAAAATGGGGGATACGTTCCCTGAGTGTCTCCCCCCCATATTCTAGACGGTCCAGAGTCGTCGTGGGACCCCTTTATTTTTTTTCTTACAATAAATTGGTGAAAGAGGAAATGTTTTGGGGACTGTTTTTTCAAATAAATTTCTTTTGTCGATTTTTTTTTTCTTTTGTTAGTACTGACAGTTTATGATGTTGAGTATCTAATAGACGCCATGACATCACAAACTGCTGGGCTTGATCTCAGGTTACTTTACAGCTAGTATCAACCCGATTTATTACCCCGTTTGCCACTGCACCAGGGCACGGGATGAGCTGGGGTGAAGCGCCAGGATTGGCGCATCTAGTGGATGCGCCACGTCTGGGGTGCCTGCGGCCTGCTATTTTTAGGCTGTGAAGTCCCAATAACTATGGACCTTCCCACCCTGAGAATACCAGACCACAGCTGTCCGCTTTACCTTGGCTGATGATCCAATTTGGGGGGGACCCTACTTTTATTGTGTAATTATTAATATTTATACAATAATTATAAAAAAGAGCCTGAGGGGACCTCCACATTGGATCCCCAACCACGGTAAAGCTGCCAGCTGTGGTTTTCAGGCTACAGCCGTCTGCTTTACCCTAGCTGGCTATCAAAAATGGGGGACCCAACGTCATTTTTTTTTTAACTATTTTTTAAATAGAAAAAATTAATGGGCTTCCCTGTATTTTGATTGCCAACCAAGGTAACGGCAGGCAGATGGGGGTGGCAACCCATAGCTGTCTGCTTTATCTGCGCTGAGAATCAAAAATACCGCGGAGCGCTACGTCATTTTTTTAAAGATTTATTTTTACAGCACTGTGATGTCCAGCAATCAAAATACAGGGAAGCCCATTTTATTTTTAGTTATTTAAATAAATAATTTAAAAAAATATATATGGGCTCCCGCTGCATTTTTTGTATTGCTAGCTAAGGGTAATCCAAGCAGCTACTGGCTGCTAACCCCCACTGCTTGGTGTTACCTTCACTGGCAATGGAAAATCCAGGGAAGCATTTTTTATTTTTTTTGCCAAAAAACTACAAAAAAAGGACGTGAGCTTCGCCATATTTTTGTATGCTAGCCAGGTATAGCAGGCAGGTGCTGGAAGAGTTGGATACAGCGCCAGAATATGGCGCTTCTATGAAAATGCCATTTTCTGAGGCGGCTGCAGACTGCAATTCGCAGCAGTGGGGCCCAGAAAGCTCAGGCCAACCTGTGCTGCGGATTCCAATCCCCAGCTGCCTAGTTGTACCTGGCTGGACACAAAAATGGGGCGAAGCCTACGTCATTTGTTTTCTAATTATTTCATGAAATTCATGAAATAATATAAAAAGGGCTTCCCTTTATTTTTGGTTCCCAGCCGGGTACAAATAGGCAACTGGGGGTTGGGGGCAGCCGTACCTGCCTGCTGTACCTGGCTAGCATACAAAAATATGGCGAAGCCCACATAATTTTTTCAGGGGGCAAAAAACTTCTGCATACAGTCCTGGATGGAGTATGCTGAGCCTTGTAGTTCTGCAGCTGCTGTCTATCTGTATGGAGAAGAGCAGACAGCAGCTGCAGAACTACAAGGCTCAGCATACTCCATCCAGGACTGTATGCAGAATTTTTTTGCCCACCAAAAAAATGACGTGGGCTTCGCCATATTTTTGTATGCTAGCCAGGTACAGCAGGCAGCCACGGGCTGCCTCCAACCCCCAGTTGCCTATTTGTACCCGGCTGGGAACCAAAAATATAGGGAAGCCCGTTTTTTTTAAATATTTCACTTATTTCATGAAATAATTAAAAAACAAATGACGTGGGCTTCGCCCCATTTTTGTGTCCAGCCGGGTACAACTAGGCAGCTGGGGATTGGAATCCGCAGCACAGGTTACCCCGAGGTTTCTGGGCGCCTCTGCTGCAGATTTCAGTCCACAGCCGTCCCAGAAAATGGCGCTCTCATAGAAGCGCCATCATCTGGCGCTGTATCCAACTCTTCCAACAGCCCTGGAGCCGGGTGGCTTGTTGGGTAATCATGAGTTAATACTGGCTTTGTTTTACTAGCCAGTATTAAGCCAGAGATTCTTAATGTCAGGCACGTTTGACCCGGCCATTAAGAATCTCCAATAAGGGGTTAAAAAAAACACCACACAGAGAAAAAATACTTTAATAGAAATAAATACACAGACACATTAGAAACTCCATCTTTATTACCCCCTGTCAGCCCTCCACGATCCTGCTCTTCTGTCTTCTTTCTTTCTAGTGTAGTAGTAGTGACGATTGTAGTGAGGATGAGGTGCACCAGCCCATCATGGGCTGGGGAACCTCATCCTCAGTACAATCCTCACTACAATCGGGAAGCAGCGTGCAGCCTTCACTCCGTGAGTGATCAGTGCTGGCTGTCAGCGGTAACAGCGGTAACGCTGACAGACGCGTTACCATAGCAACGGTGCTCTCGGAGCCGCGGTTAACGGTGATGTCACCGCTAACTGCGTTGCTATGGCAACGGTGATCTCCGTTAATGACCGGCTGTGTCAGCCGGTCCCTAACGGAACGGGGAGTCGACCGTGTGCTAGAGCATGTCGCCAGTACACGGCGATACACATATGTGCACCGTGTACCGGAGAGATGCACTCGCAGGTCCTACATGACGTGTCATAGTCATGTGACCAGTCTGTAGCCAATGAGATAATAGCCACGTGACTGGTCACATGGCTATTTTGACGTCACGATAGGTCTTGCATCTCTGCTGGCAGAGCAGGTCAGCGGGAGGATTCAGCGATCATCGGATGGAATAGCGGCAGGAGACAGAGTGCAGAAGGGATCGCGAGGACCGGTAAGTGTTATGGCAATGTTTATTAACTGTTTGTGTACATTTATAATGCATTTTTATGTGTTTGTGATTGCCTCCCATTATAGCCTATATGTTCGAGTTCGGTTCGTCGAACGTTCGACGAACCGAACTCGAACGGGACCCCCGTTCGGCGAGCCGACCTCGAGCCGAACCGGGACCGCTTCGCTCATCTCTAATGGTGATAGATGGTGAAGGGTCTGCTGCACAAGTCTTGCCGTCCCCACGACTTGTGTGTCAATCCTCTGTCTGTCCAAGTTCCGCCACTGCTTCTGCCTCCTCCACCTCATCTGGGTCCTCCACCTCCGCCACAAGCCTGCCTGGTCAGGCCACCAGCGTTCGCACTGCGCAGAAGGAATCACGCACCCCTCATTACTATGCTGGCAGCAGAGCGCAACGGCATCAGCCGGTCTTTAGCTTGACATGTCTTGGGAATAAGAGTCACACAGCTGAGGAGTTGTGGTCAGCTCTGCGGTCCGAGTTTAATAAATGGTTGTCTCCACTCAACCTGCAGCCTGGTAAGGCCGTGTGCGACAATGCTGCAAACCTGGGTGCGGCCCTTCGCCTGGGCAAGGTGACACACGTACCTTGTATGGCTCACGTGTTGAACCTTGTCGTCCAGCAATTTTTAACACACTATCCCGGCCTAGATGGCCTTCTGAACAGGGCACGAAAACTGTCTGCTCACTTCCGCCGTTCAAGCGCCGCAGCTGAGCGACTAGCATCGCTCCAGAAGTCTTTCGGCCTGCCGGTTCATCGCCTGAAATGCGATGTGGCGACACGCTGGAATTCAACTCTCCACATGTTACAGCGACTGTGGCAGCACCGCCGAGCCCTGGTGCAATACGTCATGACGTATAGCCTGGGCCCACGAGATGCAGAGGTGGGGCAGATCACCCTGATGGAGTGGTCTCAGATCAAGGACCTATGCACCCTTCTGCACAGTTTCGACATGGCGACGAATATGTTTAGCGCTGACAATGCCATTATCAGCATGACGATTCCAGTCATTTACATGCTGGAGCACACGCTAAACACTATTTGGAGTCAGGGGGTGGGACAACAGGAAAGGGATGAACTACAGGAGGATTCATATGCGCAAGACACAACAACATCACCAAGGTCCAGACGTTCATCATCACCAAGGCGCCAGGCATGGGACCATGTGGGACAGGGATCAACAAGGGCGCATGGTAGCAGGCGAGATGTTGAGGAAGGTGCAGGAGAACATGAAGAAATGGAGGACGAACTGTCCATGGACATGGAAGACTCAGCAGATGAGGGAGACCTTGGTCAAATTTTAGTTAAAAGAGGTTGGGGGGAGATGTCAGAGGAAGAAAGAACGGTTAGCACCTCTATGCCACAAACACAGCGTGGACTTGGTCCGCATGGCTGCGCAAGACACATGAGTGCCTTCTTGTTGCACTACCTCCAACATGACCCTCGTATTGTCAAAATTAGAAGTGATGATGACTACTGGCTTGCCACACTATTAGATCCCCGGTACAAGTCCAAATTTTGTGACATAATTCCAGCCATAGAAAGGGACGCACGTATGCAGGAGTATCAGCAGAAGCTGTTACTCGATCTTAGATCGGCTTTTCCACCAAACAACCGTGCAGGTGCAGGGAGTGAATCTCCCAGTTGTAACTTGACAAACATGGGACGGTCTCGTCATCTTCAACAGTCTACCCGTACCAGTAGGACCGTATCTGGTGCTGGTAACAGCAATTTTATGGAATCTTTTCATAATTTTTTTAGACCCTCCTTTGCAAGGCCACCAGAGACAACAAGTCTGACACATAGTCAACGGCTGGAGAGGATGATACAGGAGTATCTCCAAATGAACATCGATGCCATGACTTTGCAAATGGAGCCTTGCTCCTTTTGGGCTTCAAATCTAGAAAAATGGCCAGAGCTATCCAGTTACGCCTTGGAGATTTTGTCGTGTCCAGCTGCCAGCGTTGTCTCTGAACGTGTCTTCAGTGCTGCTGGATGTGTGCTGACAGATAAGCGCCCGCGTCTGTCCATTGACAATGTGGACAGACTGACGTTCATCAAAATGAACAAGTCATGGATCCAGAAGGAATTTACTACCCCTGTGTCATCCTGGGGAGAGTAAATGCTTGTGGATTTGGAATGTGCTTGATGCAAATCTAGCTGTGAAGTGTACAACTAGGGCACAAGTGCTGCCACTGAATGGGTGGGTGTGTGTGGGGTCCAATTTTTGGAAAAAAGGGAGACTCCGCTTGGAGTAACCCTTGCTTACATTGTTTTTAAAAGAAGCCAAGATGAACAGAGCAGGGAACAGGAAAGACTTTGCTACCTACCCCGGTGTCGTCCTGGGGACGGTTAAGAATAGCGTATTTTTGAATGTGCCTGATGCAAATCTAGCTGTGAAGTGTACAACTGGGGCACAACTGCTGCCACTGAAGGGGTGGGTGTGTGTGGGGCCCAATTTTTGGAAAAAAGGGAGACTCCGCTTGGAGTAACCCTTGCTTACATTGTTTTTAAAAGAAGCCAAGATGAACAGAGCTGGGATCAGGAAAGACTTTGCTACCTACCCTGGTGTCATCCTGGGGACGGTTAATTATGGCGTATTTTTGAATGTGCTTGATGCAAATCTAGCTGTGAATTGTACAACTGGGGCACAACTGCTGCCACTGAAGGGGTGGGTGTGTGTGGGGCCCAATTTTTGGAAAAAAGGGAGACTCCGCTTGGAGTAACCCTTGCTTGCTGTGTTTTTTAAAAATGATCCAAGATGAACAGAGCTGGGGTCAGGAAAGACTTTGCTACTTACCCCGGTGTCATCCTGGGGACGGATAAGAATGGCGTATTTTTGAATGTGCTTGATGCAAATCTAGCTGTGAATTGTACAACTGGGGCACAACTGCTGCCACTGAAGGGGTGGGTGTGTGTGGGGCCCAATTTTTGGAAAAAAGGGAGACTCCGCTTGGAGTAACCCTTGCTTGCTGTGTTTTTTAAAAATGATCCAAGATGAACAGAGCTGGGGTCAGGAAAGACTTTGCTACCTACCCCGGTGTCATCCTGGGGACGGATAAGAATGGCGTATTTTTGAATGTGCTTGATGCAAATCTAGCTGTGAATTGTACAACTGGGGCACAACTGCTGCCACTGAAGGGGTGGGTGTGTGTGGGGCCCAATTTTTGGAAAAAAAGGGAGACTACGCTTGGAGTCACCTTGCGGTGTTTTACATGATTTTAGAAGGGAGTGCCATGCCTATATCTGTGTGTCCTCCTCTTTTTCCTTGTCCAGCTGTTTTGTTTTCGCATGAGTATATGTCCTTGTCACTTTCACATGTGTTTGTGTTGTGTTGTGAGTTGTTTGTCACCTTTTGGACACCTTTGAGGGTGTTTTCTAGGTGTTTTTATGTGTTTGTGATTGCCTGCCATTGTTTCCTATGCAGTTCGAGTTCGGTTCGTCGAACGTTCGACGAGCCGAACTCGAACGGGACCTCCGTTCGGCGAACCGACCTCGAGCCGAACCGGGACCGGTTCGCTCATCTCTAGTCAGGAGTATCAATCGATTGCATCAACAATTGGAGGAACAATTTTACACATTTATGGAAGTAGTTATGTTGTTTTCTTCTAAGAAATCAAACCTTGGATAAAAACAATGAGCAAATATACTGAAATAAGAACGGTAAATGAATATTAATACAGCAGTATATGTAAATAACATAAGGTGCTTAGTTGACACTATTTTGATCCAAAAAGTGTAGAAGTAATTCCACTGTAACAAGGTGTACCCAATCAGGACAGTCCTATCTCTAAAAGAGTCACTTCTTCAAATGTCAGCAGGTTCTAGTTGACGGGGGCAGAGCAGGACCCAGACCTGACCATTTTGCACTTGTCCATGAAGAGCTATAATAGTGTGTCGCCCGGGGACCAGAGGGTACTCAGATCCGGGCCACAGGGTCACTTCTGCGGGTATCACGGTAGCGTGACCCGGTCTGTGATCCCAGGCTCCACAGTAAAAGGGGGTTTGTTAAGGGAGATAGTTTATTGTCCGTGACGCCACCCACGGTTGTGGTGATTGTGTGGACACCACTGCTGCTCTGGACGGGGATCCCGGGAGTGATGATATGGAGCAGCTAGATGGTATTTCTCCCCTCCGTGGGTAGGGGGTTGGTTGTCCCGGGGCCCGGTGATGGGGTAAGCAGGGAGCAGGGCGCAGTGCTGCGGTGCGGAGCCCAAGGGCACGGGCGTACTCACAAGTAATTCACACGGAGTCACTGGTAAACTAGGAATTGCCGGTGTCCGCAGCCTTCGGTACGGGGGGTGTTAGTGTCCCACACACGGTGCAGCAGCTCCTGTTGTTCTTTCCCTGCAGCCAGGTGCCTTTCTCTCCACTCTCTTCCTCCTTCTCCTCAGCCGGGAACGGGGAATACACTCCCCTGCAGTGATCCGGGTCACCCAGGTACCGGGGGGCCACTACCCTGCCCGGCTACCTCTGGCCCCTTCCTCACTCACATCCTGTCCCGGCCCTCTCGGAGCACGCTTTGCTATCAGCCTGGGAGCTACAACTCCAGGCTTCTCTTCTCTCTGCCTCTCCAAACACTCTCCTCCAACCCCTCCCCTCTGCTCTGCTTTTCTCTTACACTGGGGGCTGTGGTTTGTCCTGCTGCACCGGTGTGAGATCAGATTACCAAGGAGGATTAACTCTTTCTGTGACAACCTGGATTTGCCAGGGCGTCACACACCCTCTTGGTAAAACACGGCCCGTCCTCGGGCCGTCTGGCCACCAACATTTATTAAAACTGGAAAAAGGAAAAATAAACACATTACAATCATACATCTTCACTCCTCAGGTGTTATGTGTGGAGTTTGACCCATTTCCCGACGGCTTAGGTGATGCAGGTACTCAACAACTGCCCTCTTCTGCTCACATATCCTGACCAACATGTGCAGAGTTGAATTCCAACGCGTGGGGACATCACACACCAGTCTGTGAGCCGGAAGATGCAAATGGCGCTGAAAGCCGGCAAGGCCGGCTGAAGCAGTAGGTGACTTTCGAAAATGTGCAGACAGGCGGCGAACTTTTACCAGCAGATCAGACAGCTCTGGGTATGACTTTAGAAACCGCTGAACCACGAGGTTGAGCACATGGGCCACGCATGGAACATGTGTCAGCTTGCCTCGCCTCAAAGCCGCCACCAGGTTCCGGCCATTGTCACACACGACCTTTCCTGGCTTTAGGTTCAGAGGTGTGAGCCAGTGATCTGCCTGCTGTTTCAGAGCTGTCCACACCTCTTCTTCATTGTGGGGTTTGTCACCTATGCAGATTAGCTTCAGCACAGCCTGTTGCCGCTTCGCCGAGGCAGTGCTGCAGTGCTTCCAGCTTGGGACTGGTGTGGAGGGTAAAGTGGATGAGGATGCGCAGGAGGAGGAGGAGGCTGAAGAGCATGACATTCCGGAGCTGTAGAGTGTGGGTGAAACCCTGACTGAGGTAGGGCCTGCAAACCTTGGTGTGGGAAGGACGTGTTCCGTCCCTCGCTCAGACTGGGTCCCAGCTTCCACAATATTAACCCAGTGTGCCGTCAACGAGATGTAGCGGCCTTGCCCACAAGCACTTGTCCACGTGTCTGTGGTTAGGTGGACTTTGGGTGAAACAGCTTTGTTCAGGGCACGTGTGATGTTTTGTGACACGTGGTTATGCAATGCGGGGACGGCACACCGGGAGAAATAGTGGCGGCTGGGGACCGAGTAACGTGGGACAGCTGCCGCCATCAGGTCGCGGAATGCTTCTGTCTCCACCAGCCTAAAAGGCAACATTTCCAGCGCAAGCAGTCGCGAAATGTTAGCATTTAGAACTGTGGCATGTGGGGCATTGGCAGTGTATTTGCGCCTGCGTTCAAAGGTTTGCTGAATGGATAACTGAACGCTGCGCTGGGACAAGGACGTGCTTGATGATGGTGTTATTTCTGCGTAGGCAACTGCAGGTACAGGACCGGAGGAGGCTTGTTCGCAGGCAGCATGGACAGGGGATTGGCTCGCATGCACAACCAGCGAAGACGTAGCAGTGACATCAACAAGCACTGCTCCTCGACTCTGTTGTACTTCCCACAAAGTCGGGTGCTTGGCTGACATGTGCCTGATCATGCTGGTGGTGGTCAGGCTGCTAGTTTTGGTACCCCTGCTGATGCTGGCACGGCAGGTGTTGCAAATGGCCTTTTTAGAATCATCTGGAGCCAACTTAAAAAACTGCCAGACTCGGGAAGACCTAACATTTGTACAGGCACCTTGTGTCGTGTTGTTGTTCCGGGGAACGGTTGCCTGACTTCTGCCTGGAGCCACCACCCTGCTTCTTACTGCCTGTTGGGATGCTACGCCTCCCTCCCCCTCTGCACTGCTGTCCTCGCTCTGCATATCCTCCTGCCAGGTTGGGTCAGTTACTGGATCATCCACCACGTCGTCTTCCTCTTCCGCACCCTGCTCCTCCTCCTGACTTCCTGACAATTGTGTCTCATCATCATCCACCCCTTGTTGAGACATGTTGCCAACTTCGTGAGAACGTGGCTGCTCAAATATTTGGGCATCTGTACATACGATCTCCTCATGACCCACTTCAACATGAGCTGGCGAGAGGCCAGAATGTGTGAATGGAAACGTGAACAGCTCTTCCGAGTGTCCAAGTGTGGGATCAGTAATGTCTGAGGACGTGTACTCAGCCTTGTGGTAGGAAGGAGGATCAGGTTCTGAAATGTGCGGTGCAGTATCACGGCTACTGACACTTGACCGTGTGGAAGACAGAGTGTTTGTGGTGGTGCCAATCTGACTGGAAGCATTATCCGCTATCCAACTAACAACCTGTTGACACTGGTCTTGGTTCAAGAGCGGTGTACTGCTGCGGTCCCCAAGAATTTGGGACAGGCCGTGCGAGCGACTAGATGTGGCCCTTTGTTGTGGCGAAATTAGAGCTTGCCCACGACCTCGGCCTCTGCCTGCACCACCATCACGTCCACTTCCTTGTTCCTTGCCAACGCCCTTGCGCATTTTGCAATGCTGTGCTGACGTGTATTCACTAGACTTGTGCGTTATATCCAAGTTTGTGCAAATCGTGCACCTGTACGCTGCCACCGACAGGCACACGTGTGCGGTTTTTAAATACAAGCACGGACGCACTAAGAACCTAACAGGTTTTTAGGAGCGACAATTACTGAGAAGTCTGACACTATCAGCCACTGCTGACTGACGTGTATTATATACTACACTTGTGCGTTATATAATAGTTTGTGAAAAACGCACACAAGTGCACCTGTACGCTGCCACCGACAGGCACACACGTGCGGCTTTTAAATGCAAGCACGGACGCACTAAGAACCTAACAGGTTTTTAGGAGCAACAATTACTGAGAAGTCTGACACTATCAGCCACTGCTGACTGATGTGTTTTATACACTACACTTGTGCGTTATATAATAGTTTTTGAAAAACGCACACAAGTGCACCTGTAGGCTGCCACCGACAGGCACACACGTGCGGTTTTTAAATGCAAGCACGGACGCACTGAGAACCTAACAGGTTTTTAGGAGCGACAATTACTGAGAAGTCTGACACTATCTGGACTGTTTTAGACTGTGTACACCAGCCCCAGATATGATGAAGGCTGGTATACGGTCACCACTAGGAATGGCTATATACCCTGCCTGCCTGCCTGCCTGCCTGTATACTGCTACAATAGTCCTGACAAGGACTCTTCTGGTCACTAGCCTGTATTCCGACCTGGCTATACCCTGCCTGTATATAGCAACAATAGTCCTGAGAAGGACTCTGCTACTGTACTCCGACCTGGCTATTCCCTGCCTGCCTGTATACAACTTATTGTATGTCCTGAGAAGGACTTCTGGTCACACTGTTTGCAGCCCTGCTCCGGAAATAACTGTAAAGGGCCGCAAACCTTTCCCTGAAGCAGCAACCCTCTCTCTGCACTGACTGTCTGGATGGCTGTGAGCAGAGCACAGCGCGCCCGCCGGTATAAAGGCTCGGTCACGCTGTGCGGGCCGGCAAATCACTGCAATTCCACAACTATCAGGGCTGTGGCATTGCAGTGGTCTGCTAGCCAATCCCTGCATGAGGGCTGGCTCTCAAAAGAGTGCCAACATGCAGGGATGAAGACCACGAGTACAGCACGAGTATCGCGAGATTACTCGGTCCCCGCCGAGTAGCCCGAGTACAGTGATACTCTTGCGAGTACCGAGTAGTAACAAGCATACTCGCTCATCACTAATCTTCACACATCGGGAGGTACGTTTTTTTAACTCTAAACTGTTCTGCCGCCCCCACCTGCTGTGCAGATGGCCTCCTCCTGAACTTGAGGGCGCTCAACAGGGGTGACAGTCCATAAAACAGTCAACTTTTTAACTTGTGGGTAGCCGTCCATGCTCCACTACCACTGCCGCTGCCGCCACTCCCAGTACGGGGCACGGGTTACGTGCTCTGCCTCCTGCTCAGAAGCCAGGCCCACTTGGATGCCCTCGGTGCCGGCTACAACCGGCATCGCTAACTGCCGAGGGCTCCATCTCTCACTGGCCTGCTCCTCCTCTCTGCAGGTGCACTCCGGCTGCTCCACAGCCGTAACGGGGTACCTGGGAGCGGCTGGCGCCACATCTGGGGCAGACATGCAATCGGGTGCCATCTCCGTTGCGGCCGGGCGGACTGCCGGAGCTGACGTCATCACCGTGGCGGCTGGGCGGACTGCCGGAGCCGGGTAAGATGTCATCGGGGTTGCGGCTACTGCTTGTCCAGGAACGGAATTAGGCAAAGTCCTGGCGTCCCTGCCTTTACACTCCTAGTCACATAAACTGCGGTTCCTTCTTCCTGCTCCCCCTTGGTACTCGGGAGCAGTCCTTCTAGCAACTTTTAAAGTTTCCCTTTCGCTTCCGGTCCTCCGGAGCTTCACTTCCGCCCGCATTCTCAGGGGGCGGAGCCTCTTTTTCGCGCCCGCCGCTCGGAGAAGAAGGCGCCAAGCTGTTGTTTTTGGCGCCTAAAATGGCGGCTAAAATGGCGGACTTCGGGATTTTTCCTCAGCGGGACGCCGCTGACGGACGGGGCAAGGCGCACTTCCTCCAGGTAACTGGATGGGTTCGATCCTGTTCGTGACGCCAAATGTGTCACCCGGGGACCAGGGGGTACTCAGATCCGGGCCACAGGGTCACTTCTGCGGGTATCACGGTAGCGTGACCCGGTCTGTGATCCCAGGCTCCACAGTAAAAGGGGGTTTGTTAAGGGAGATAGTTTATTGTCCGTGACACCACCCACGGTTGTGGTGATTGTGTGGACACCACCGCTGCTCTGAACGGGGATCCCGGGAGTGATGATATGGAGCAGCTAGATGTTATTTCTCCCCTCCGTGGGTAGGGGGTTGGTTGTCCCGGGGTCCGGTGATGGGGTAAGCAGGGAGCAGGGCGCAGTGCTGCGGTGCGGAGCCCAAGGGCACGGGCGTACTCACAAGTAATTCACACGGAGTCACTGGTAAACTAGGAATTGCCGGTGTCCGCAGCCTTCGGTACGGGGGGTGTTGGTGTCCCACACACGGTGCAGCAGCTCCTGTTGTTCTTTCCCTGCAGGGAGGTGCCTTTCTCTCCACTCTCTTCCTCCTTCTCCTCAGCCGGGAACGGGGAATACACTCCCCTGCAGTGATCCGGGTCACCCAGGTACCGGGGGGCCACTACCCTGCCCGGCTACCTCTGGCCCCTTCCTCACTCGCAGCCTGTCCCGGCCCTCTCGGAGCACGCTTTGCTATCAGCCTGGGAGCTACAACTCCAGGCTTCTCTTCTCTCAAACACTCTCCTCCAGCCCCTCCCCTCTGCTCTGCTTTTCTCTTACACTGGGGGCTGTGGTTTGTCCTGCTGCACCGGTGTGAGATCAGATACCAAGGAGGATTAACTCTTTCTGTGACAACCTGGCTTTGCCACGGCGTCACAATAGACACAATGCAGAGCCCAAAAGATAGGGGTGCACGCAAAGTACAAGAAGATAACGCAAATCCCCTGAAAAAATGGACCAGGAAACCTGTTGTTTTAAGTGCAAGTGTGTCATTTAGAGATAAGACTATCCTGATTGGGTACACCTTGTCGCAGTGGGATGCAGTTTACACTTTTTTTTAAATCAACATAGTATCAGCTAAGTACTCTATGTAATTTACATGTACTATTTTTATTTATTTCTATATTTATATATTTACTGTAGGGTATTTGCTCATAGTTTTTATCTCTGGTTTTGTCTGTAAATGGCCAGTGTGAACATGCATCTACACAATAATATCAACAGAGTGCCAGCCTATTTTTTGCATTTGCCTTAGCATCAAAATTGTCAAGTCTGGGTCCTACTCTGCCCCTGTCTTGTGAGGCATCCTGGCACTTTGAGAGGTGAATCATTTAGGCCCCTTCACACGTCTGTGCAAAAAATGAATATTTTGCATGGTCCATTGTGGAGTTACAAGTCAATCCATGTGTCAGTGTGTGTCATCAGTGTGCTGTGCATGTGCTAGCTGTGTGACATCCGGATAGCACATGAACAGGTATGTATAGGTTTACCTTTATCTAAGGGGTTAAGAAAAAATCAGACGTTTGTCCAAAAAAAGTGGCGTATGTTTTGCACCATCTTCCGCAATCCATAGCGTTATCATTTTTCGGGATCTATGGCTCAGTGATTGCTTGTTTTTGGCGTCTCTAGCTGACATTTTTAATGGTACCATTTTTGTGCAGATGCTACATTTTGATCGCCTGTTATTGCATTTAGCGCAAAATTTATGGCGACCCAAAAATTTAATTTTGGCGTTTGGATTTTTTTGCCGCTATGCTGTTTACTGATCGGAATAATTGATTTTATATTTTGATAGATCGGTCATTTCTGAACTCAGCGATACTAAATGCGTTTATATTTTTTTAACCCTTTAATTTTTCCATGGGGCGAACATTTAGGTTTGGGTTTTTATTTAATTTTTTACAATTTTTTTTTAACTTATTTTTTTTTTTCTAGGACCCCTAGGGGACTATAATGATGAGCTTTCTGATTGCTCATTAATTTCTCTCGATTAGAGCAGCACCGCTCAGACCAGGAGAAATGATCATCTCTTGTAACAAGCAGCACTCGGCTTTTTCTTACAGGACCTGAGTCATGTCAGCACAGGAGTCATCACATGACCCTTGTGCTACCATGACAACTAATGGATCCACGTGCTCACGCCATGTGACTTCTGGTTTCGGACTGTGAGTACAGATCTACCGCTATTGCCGTTAATATGGCGCTATCACATCTTGACAACGCCATTTAAGGGGTTAAAAGGCACGGGCAGATAGCGATTCCACTGGTGTCTGCCAGGCACACATGTCAGCTGTACAAATCAGCTGAGACGTGCGCAGATCCCCGCCTGCAGCCCGCATCAGCAGGTGGGGATTACACTATGATCGCTAGGACGCAACTTTATTGCCCGCGGTCGTTAAGGGGATAAGGGCTTTCTGGTGGTGGTTCACAGGTTCCCTTTAATCTGTGATATACATCCAATCCAGATCCCTCTCTAAAAGGGTCTCTCTTAAATTTTACTTCCCCCAGAGCATATGGTGGCCATAGCACATTAGGGCTCTAATGCATATCCTTACATTTTTCCTCAGTGAACCTCATCTGCGAAATGGATGCCCAAATTCAGTTGTCCAAGTCAGCTTATAAAAAGAGTCTTTCAATGTTTTTTTTAAAAATGTTTTCTTTAAGCATACTCATTCTAAAATTCCTTTTCAAAATCTCATTGCACACATATCCTAAGGGCGCAATGCATGATATAGGGATTCAAAGAACCCCGAAGAGAAGCACTCACCTTCATTTACCAGCCCACAGGCCCCACACTTAGCATTGAAGTATATACTGTATATTTTTCAGGAGTGTTCTGAATAGTATATGAACATAGGTAATGTATAGCTAAATGTCCTGTAAAAATATTAAAGCCTCCTGATGTTTATTTTCCAAAGTTACTTTCATAACTTACCACAAAGCCAAATATTCACAAGATATTTTTTAAAAAACCCTTCAAGTTTGAGAGCAATGACTAAGAAGATCCAAAACGCTTATGACTCCTTTGTTACTGATCTTAGTGGTATTTTAGACAGAGTCCATTATTGAGTCTTGTATTGACGTTGTTTATAGCCTGGGATCCGTCAATTGAAAATAGTGCAGAATCCAATAACGGGGTAACGGAGATTCCCCATTTAAATAGATCAATGGTTCCATATGCTCATCCCTATTCATTCTCTTTGAGACTGACAGAGTTACCCGAGTACAGCAGCATATTGTACTCACTAAGGACAATACGGTCATGCTTACCAGGTACTTGCTGGTTATCACTCATTTTAATAGTGCTGCCTTTTTATAAGCCATTGCCTAAATTATTTAAGTCAGAAATGAATTGTGAATATTTTACAAATGGATAACGACAAACTTTATCTACACATCTTAAATCTAGACCTAATCGAAGAGCTGGTAGTTCACAAATAACAGCCAATCTTTATGAGGGACCTCTGACTGTTCCCCAATGGCAGATATTGGGATAAAGGAAGGTTGAATCTTAAAATGTCTGATGCTTTGTTGTCGCTTCAGCCACTGTCAGAGGTGTCTTACATCTACTTATTTCATTGCCCCCATTTAAATAACCACGCACTTTTTAACATCTTTAGAGGATATAAGTCAGAAACAGCAGAGAAACCATATTGTGGATTGCCAGAATCTGTAGTGTCAATAGCGTCTGTTGCCACCTTGACACTCATAGAGTTTTGAATAAAAATCTGTGTGACACCTGGGTTATGAAGTCGATAGGTTCTGGAGGTTTGTTCTTAAGTTGAGCTTGTATGGAAGCTTGTATGTAAGTTGAAACAAGTTCAGGGCTGGCAAATGGTAAAAAACTCAAGCATTTGCCTCATTGCTCACCTCTTCAGCCATCCCATTGCTCTCTACCTGTTGCCCGGTTATCTTTTTTCTGTCATCCTACACCTATTTTCCAACCTTTTCATAGAAGTGATAGACTATCATTACTTTAAGAGTTAAAAGTCAGTCAAGAAAATTAGTAGAAGCTTGAAACTATCCTCCAGTTGAATCAAGAAAACTGTCAATTGCTATGGTGAAAACTGGTTGCCTGGGGACCACAACAGGAAAAGAAGATCAAGACTTTCCTCTACTACATCAGAGTAACAAGGACTCGTAAAATGAAAATTGACAATGTGGCGCCCCTGAACTGGTCAGGCACCACTGAGTACTGCACCCATGCTGGGGGCAGTACTTCCAGGTAATTCTAAAGGCTGAAATAGGGTGTGTACGCACAGACACATAGCAATCAGGTCTCCCACAACTTAGAGGGGACCCTTGGGTAGACGCAAGAGGGGGTTTTCCTCCACATGTCATCTAGGGGTGTAGGGGAGGGGCTGGAAGCTAGGTTGCAATGGCTGTTAGGAAAGTAGGAGGACAGCCAGTCTGGTAGCGGAGAGCGTGAGTTGATAGAAGGCGCGCAAATATGCTAGTCAGACCCTGCACGTGAAGTAGCCGTTAGCGGGGGAAAACGGTCACCAGCAAGTCAGTCAGAAAGATGCTAGGGGAGTCAGTCGGTCGAGTACGGGGACTCCTGGTGACTAGGCACGCACAGGGAACAGGTCCCTAGAGTAGACGTCCATTTATTGATCTGCTAAACCTGACGGTGAGGGGAACCACAAGTCCCTCACCAACTAACTAGAGTCCGAGCCTCAGCAGCAACGATGGGGCCCATAAGGGGGATCGAGCCTGGAGCCATCTACCTTGGTCCATGCTGCCGGCAAACGGGCCAAAAAGGAGAGAAAAGGCAGTAGCAACTTCCCTGGATGAATCCCACGGTACTTCAAGTCAGGGGTTATCCGAAACAAGAAGTGCTAGGAAGGAGAGTTAATGGTTATCCTTAGACCAGCCTGAAGGATACATGGTTTCACCTGGTTAATCTTAGCATCGCCTGGGTACCTCACAGAACATCTGAAAGTGAGTAAAGAACAGTTGAAAGACATCTTGGACTGAGACTGAGTTATTCTGGGACCTCTTGTTCCACACACCCGAGCCCCTGCGGCCAGCCTTACTCATGGGAGGCCTCACTATCAGACTGCACACTCTATCGGCCCTAGACGCTCGTTAAATCTGCAGTGGCGGTCATCCCTATCCCTGACTGCAAACCGTGAGTGGCGTCACGACTCCTACATACATAAAACTGTCATACCTGTCGCCAGAGTTACCAAAGTGGAGACCCGGTGGTGTCCCTGAAGGTGGAGTGAAGTCCTTGGAGTGACCGCTACAGGTGGGCGACACAACAGCACCTCAGATAACAGCCCTAATAAATGAAGCACCAACACATCTCAACGTCAATTGTCCAAAGGAAAATTCCCTCCTACTGTATATAGTTGAATTGCTCAAAATAAGCCACCATTCAGAATCTCAAACAAAGAGAGACTTGTGTGATTCAATAACAACAAAAACTAGATATTAGATGTGTTAAAATGTGAGATTTTCATACAAACCAATATGTCTTTATAAGACGCATAAAAGATGATGGTTTCTACATGTGTGGTGGACGTGGAGGTGTTATGGTGTGGGACTCGGCGTGTTTACTGGTTACACTGTTGGGCAGTGTTGGACTGGCTACCGGAGAAACTGTCAGTAATACCAGTCCTGGCTGCGGTTACCTGCATTGAACTCCGGAGCTCTCACCTGAGCTCCGGAGTGCAGCCTAGACTGAAATCTAGGTTTTCAGGACTGAACTGCGAGTGACGACTGATTCCTCGGCGATTGCAGTTCAGTTCATGACAGCTGTGGACAGGCCGGGCTGAACTCCGGAGCTCATGTGAGAGCTCTGGAGTTCAATGCAGGTAACCACAGTCAGGACTGGTATTACTGGCGGTTTCTCCGGTAGCCAGTCCGATACTGCTGTTGGGTGACTTATTCTAAATTCAAGGCACACTTACCACAATACTCAATAATAATATGCAATTTCAGTTGATTTTCACTTAGTGGAATCTTCAGGATATGTCAGGGTGATGTGACCAAGGAGAGTAATTTAATGCTAAGTGAGATGACATGGGTCACACAATCTTTCTTGTGATATGTCTTTTTTTTATTATTCTCTATTTTTTTTAAAAAATATTTTTTGAAAAATTTTTTTTTTCTTTTTCTCCATTTTTCTCCATGCGTGATTGCTGATATTTTCTTTATGCCTTTAGTCTGTGTTTTCCTCTCTTAAACTACATTGCAACATAATCGTTTCCCTTCTTCTGTTCTCATCATTTTGGCTACTTGTTTGTAAAAAAAAATTTCCTTATGTCTCATATATGATGATTTATTATGACTCTTTATACTCTAATGTAATTATGATTCATGGATTGATTGGTTTTTGTTATTTGTTTGTTTTTTATACATAGACTTATCTTGAGAAAGGCAGATATGCTGAAACGTTGACGGATGTCTAATTTACTTTTTTGGAACACACAGTATATTTTCCATCTCCTTTTTGTTTGGAGTGCCAGAGTTATTCTATTTCTCATGGGTCACACAATCAACTGACCTCAACCCAGTAAAGTTACATAGTTATAATAGTTACTTAGGTTGAAAAAAGACCTAGGTCCATCTAGTTCAACCTTCCTCCACCAGTTCTACATTTGGTCACTTAAGGCTACTTTACACACTGCGATATCGGTCCCGATATCGCTAGTGTGGGTACCCGCCCCCATCTGTTGCGCGACACGGGCATATCGCTGCCCGTGCCGCACAACATCGCCCAGAGCCGTCACACATACTTACCTGTCCGGCGACGTCGCTGTGACCGGCGAACCACCTCCTTTCTAAGGGGGCGGTCCGTGCGGCGTCACAGCGACGTCACTGAAACGTCACTGAACCGCCGCCCAATCGCAGCGGAGGGGCGGAGATGAGCGGGACGTAACATCCCGCCCACCTCCTTCCTTCCGCATAGCGGCCGGGAGGCAGGTAGGGAGAGCTTCCTCGCTCCTGCGGCGTCACACGCAGCGATGTGTGCTGCCGCAGGAACGACGAACAAACTCGTTACTGCTGAAGTAACGATAATTGGGAATGGACCCCCATGTCGCCGATTAGCGATTTTGCACTGTTTTGCAACGATGCAAAATCGTTTATCGGTGTCACACGCAACGGCATCGCTAATGCGGCCGGATGTGCGTCACAAAATCCGTGACCCCAACGACTCCGCATTAGCGATGTCGCAGCGTGTAAAGCCCGCTTAAGTCATTTATAACCAACAATGTTGTGTGTAGTGAGGAAATCATCCAGCCCTTTTTTGAAAGCTGTTATAGTATCTGCCATTACTACCTCTTGTGGTAGGGCATTCCACAGTCTGACTGCTATAACTGTAAAGAACCCTTACCTATTTAGCTGTAAAGATGGTTGAGGATTAGAGATGGGCGAATACTAAAATATTCAGGTTTGGATTATTCGAGCCATAAAAATGTATATTATTTGTGTATTCGCACCAAATAATGAACCCAATGCAAGTCAACAAGAAACTCAAATAATTTTCTGGAGGCCCTTGAAAGTAGGTCTGAGAGGGCTGTAAAAATGCTGAAATGAATGGAAAAGTGCCGAAACTGAATGGGAACAGCACGAGAGAGATGCCTCGATGCATTTCTGACTCACAGCAGGTCTCTGGAAATAATGTTGTCATAGTATTATGTGGATTAAATCAAATATTCCCACGGCAGTCACACGGCTTCTGGGTTCGCTCATTAGGTCTCATACATATTCACTGCTTCCCCAGCCCACCCTCTTTGACAGTGTCTGTGATTGGCTGCAGTCAGACTGCCGGCATGCTGGAGCATGTGATTGGTTTCCCTCACAGTAGCGACTGTATCTGGGGCAGGACATGGAGTGTAAAAGTAAATCATTTGAAAAAGTGGTGCAAGATCCCCCTTATATTGATATGCAGCGCAAATAAAGAAGATGGCTACGGGCTACAGCCCCTAGCTGTGCGCATCATCTTGGCTGTGTATCTAACTATGAGGGACCCCATGCAACGTTTTTTTAAATGATTTAAATAAATAAGTTTGAAAAAGGTGGTGCGGTCCCCCCCAATTTTTATACAAGATAAAGCGAAGTACTGGGGGCTGGTATTCTCAGGCTGGGGAGACCCATGGGTATTGGGCCCTCTCCAGCCTAAAAATAGGAGCCCACAGCCACCTCGGAATTGTTGCATCCATTAGATGTGACAATTCCAGCGCTTTACCAAACTTATCCCGACTGGTCTCCAAAAATAACAATGTTACCCATCTCCAGTTTGCTAAAGATCATCTAAACAAGCCAGAAGGCTATTGGAACAATAGTTTTTGGACAGATGGGACCAAAATACAGTTTTTTAGTTTAAATAAGAAGCGCTATGTTTGCGGAAGGAAAAATACTATATTACAACATAGTATCTATGAACGGTGGTGGTAATATCACAGTTTGGACCTATTTTGCTACATGTTATTGAGAGACATGAAAATTCATAAGTCACCTCTGGAAACAGGAGATATCCAGCACCCACATGGAACATATGGAACATATCGGATTAATTTTAACTGGGAAAAAGAGAGAAAGAGCTGACACTTCAAGCTCCATTAAAGTAAGACCTCCTTGTGTGGATAAGTAATTGCTTTCCAGCAAAAGTACCAGTTCAGTCAGGAATCTGTCTACCCAGGGATTAAAAGCATCAAATGTGTCACCTCTAATGCCAGCTCTGCTGAATTTCAAAAGATTGTCCCAAACGGTTTGGCACAGGTGGTCAGTGAAGAATTTGGGGGTTTGTATTGATCAAAAATGTATGGGGGGGAATTTGCAGCATCAAGATCACAAGTGGAGGAATATGCATATTTTTCATAATTTTGCAGATGGGCTCCATTCGACTAACGAGCATAATGTAAGTCAATGGTAAACTCAAGCATTTTTCTGTTAAACTCAATTGGAGGGCTGGAGGGGCAGGAAAATCAATGCAATGGATTGGAGCAGTGCTCAAATGGAATGGGAACAGCATGGGAAAGATGGCTGGACACATTTCTGACTCCCAGGTCACTGCTGATAAAGTAAATACTGTTTAGCCTGGTTTAACCTAATGAATAACATAAAAATGGTGTGGGCTTCCTCTATTTTTGATAATCAGTCAAGGTAAAGCAGACATCTGGGGGCTGATATTATCATGCTGAAGGGCCCATGGTTTTGGCCCTTCTCAGCCTAAAAATAGCAGCTTGTTGTCGCCTCAGAATTAGTAGACTACAGATGTTCTGTTCTGAGGCTTCACCCCAGCTCTTCCCAATTGCCTTGGTGGATTGGCAATTGGGACAATGGTTTATGGGTGTGGAATGTCAGATGGTATCAAGCCATGGGGTTGGTAATGGAGAAGCATTTGTCAGACACCCCCATTACTAACCCAGTAAATGTAAAGTGAAAAAAGCAACACAAACAGAAAAAAATAGTTTATTTGAATAAAGACAACCCCACACTATCCCTAGTTCACCAATTGTTTTTTTTTAAATCCATGAAGCTCCAACGTAATCCATGGTGTACTGGTCCCACAAGGTACAAAATCGGTACTCCAATGTATGTAGCCTCGATCAGAGAATGGGGCCCCATAGGTCACTTCCAGTCAGAGCCAGACCTGATAGTTTTCACACTTGGTGACGTCAGTAACTCAGTGACATCATCATGTGTGAGAAATTCCAGGAGTAACGAGTGTGCTCGAGCACCCGGATATTCGATTGAGTATCAAGCAGTAGTGAGCATGCTCGCTCATCATTATAGATGAGCGGACCCGTGGAAGTTCGGTAGGTGGGTTCAGCCAGACATTAGAAAAAGTATGGTTTGGGACTCGTGTGACACCCTTGCCTATCAGGTCGTCACAGGGTATCAGTATTTGTAAATAAAAATGTTTTTCTTTTCTACTTTTCTAGTTTGAAAAAAAAAATAATAAACCTCTGATGTCCTGGAGCTCGAGGACGATCTACGTTTAGGCCAGGGCGTCAAATTCCCCCTTGAATATCAGGTCATCACAGGGTATTGTGCAATCTGCCCTTCTGTAAAATATCATCCTCTTCCTTGATTACAGTTCCCCAACTATGGTGTTGCCAACAGCAGTCAATCAAAATCCTAGGAACACTCTGCACCACACCCACCAGACACACCAGTGGACGGCCTGAGTGGAATAGGGTTGCCCACTTGGGGGGTTGGTAGGAGGAGGTCAGGAGTAGGTCAGTGAAGTATAGGAAGTGAAGGAGAGAGGAGGTCAGGAGCCAGGCTCCTTGGAAGTAACTAGGTGACAGACGGTGGTCTGGGCCTAGTAGGAGCTGGACCCCCGGTCGCAGGGGATCGTGACAAAGGGCACGGAACTGTCGAGGAGGACAGCCGATGGCCTTGTACCATCACCTGGCTGGGACCAGGGCACGACGGGATACGTGGACCCTAGGTCAGGGAGTAGCTTCAGGCAACCTGATAATTTACCCGACGAGGACGGAGCCTTCAAGATCCGCTCTCCACCCGCTCCAAAATCGGGGTACAAGCGCAACGAGGGGGATAGGACTTTCCACAAAAATGGTCCAGAAATCCCAAGCGTGAACCCTGAGAGCAAGCTCCCTCAGTTATCCATACTGGGGAGCGGGACCTGACTACTTTCATGCTACCAGCGCCAACCAAGAAGTGAACTAGGTGCCAGGGAAAAGGTCACAGATCATCAGGCAACACCATCGGGGATGGGACCCAAACTAGCTCCCCTCAGCGGCAGCGGTGTCCAGAACTTTGGTTTACCAAGTTGTTGGTGTCAGCTTTATGGACTGAGTGAGTACACAATTGACCCTTTCACTCCCAACGGCACTCCCCAACACCATCACCGAGTCCCAGGGCATCCCCCTCTACCCGTGGAGGGGTTAAACAGCTAGCTGCCCACTCCATCGCTCCCAGGTACTCCCAGCTGCAGCGGTGGTACTCCATCTTACAATGCACCATGGGTGGCATCACGAACTTTAAATATACCATCCCCTGTAAATACCCCCCCTTCATTTGAGTGGCCGCACGACCCCTGGGTCCGGAGACCCCTCGAGCCACCGCGGGTCTGGATCCGCGCAGCCCGGCTGTTGGCACGGGGGCGGCACAATCGGACTTGACATGAACTCCAATGGAAGTCACTAATTGGGCATTTTGACTTTCCGCCCACATGCAGCCAATCATAAACAGATTACTTCTGGGGGCGGGGGTGCAAAGTTTTTCAATTTATTTTTTTTTGGTGCCCCCTTCATCCAATCATGCTGTTGTTAAACCCAGCATCAGCTGTTCATCCACTGCAAGCAGCTTGCACTGGGCTGGGGACCTAGCGTTCCCAGGCACAGTGATGGCCATGCGAGTGTTGTTCATATGTAAATCACCCAAACTTCGAACCAGAACTCTGTTTTTTTGTAAAGTCTGTGTTTGGTATGCACACCGAACCTCGGGTTCACTCATCTCTACTCATCACTACTTGTAACCAGTTGTGGAGAAATGGATAAAAGAGAACTCTTCACTTGGAGTTTTTTAAACTTGCTCCATCGTCTGCGTGAAATCCAACATTTGGACAGTTGTGGACTAATGGACTGTGACGGTAAAGCAACAGCAGTGACAAGCAATGAGCAGCTGTGTTCGGAAAATAGTAACTGCTTTTTCACTTTTAGCTTTTTAACTTGTGTAACAATTTGGTTGTACACATGATTTATTATCCTCACTGAAGTTGATCACAATTGATCATTGATTGCTCTTTACGAATCATCACCATTAGCGATATTGTAAACCGTACTGTTGTTTCTTATTAAGAGTTTCCTTACTATCTTGTATTGTTTCATAGTACAGCTGCGGGAGTAACTGAGGACGGAAGCCGGTGAGGGGGAAGTATGAACCAGACTGCCCATTCCTTCTTACTGAGAACTTTAATAACACAAGCAATATCTGCACGTATTATGCATGCAGTTCCCTGCAATCATTCTGCAGGAGAAAATGAGATGAGAGCCCAGGGCGACAGATGAACTCTGAGAGGCGGCTTATACAGATGGGGGGAGTGGAGAGTTAGGAAGGAGTGGAGGGATGTAATGAGCAGACATACAGTGTACTGAGGAATGTGCGACTGAGGAGACCAATATATGGGGCTGCGGTGACACAAAGTCTAGGAAACTTTATGCTGATTCTTTCCTTCAGATTTACCCCTTAAATAAAATAAGTAAATAGTGAAGTCTTTGATTCCATCTATTAAGCTGTAGCTAATTCTCTATTCAACATTGTCACTGTTATATTTGTCTTTTAAAAGCTAATATAATTTTTATCTATATAGCACCAACATATTTTGCAGCACTTTACAATTCAGAGGGGACATATACAGACAATATGAGACTAATAACACAATTGAACAGATACCAAGAGGAGTGAGGGCCCTGCTCACAAGCTTACAGTCTATGAGGAAATAGGGGAGGCACAAAAGGTGAATGGTAAAAAGTGCTTTTCTTGTATTGTTCGACCATCAATCTAATAAATAGGGAATTCAAATAGCACTACATGAACCGTTCACCAGCCAGTATGTGTACAAGTACAGGTACAGAGCACTATTAAAGGGAATCTGTCAGGTGCAATATGCACCCAGAACCACAAGCAGTTCTGGAAGCATAGTTGTAATCCATGCCTAATAGTAGTAGAATACATAAAGAGATCTTTACAAAAAAGTATTTCTAAAGATCCTTTATGATATGCTAATGAGGCCAGGGACTAGTCGCAAGAGCGTCATCCGCCACCCTCTTAGCATTTTAGCATACCCACAGGTGCAATCTAACATGCAATTCAATGCCCATAGCTCAGGGTCATCAGCGTTGACATGTGTACCCATGTCCATTTTCACCGCTTCAGACGGCTTTAGGGTCAATAAGCATGATCAGAAGTCCTGGCACTTCCGGTCATGCGCATTATGAAGCCGGGTGTACGAGTCCCGGCTTTAGATAGGTCTAGTGCACATGACCGGAAGTTCCCAGACTTCTCATCATGTGCACTGACCCTAAAGATGGTGTCTGAAGCGGTGACAATGTACAAAGGTACACATGTCACCGCTGATGACGCTGAGCAATGGGCACTGAGTAGCATGTTAGCACGGCCCTGTCAGAGTCCTATCATGCTAATGTACCGCCCCCGTGCCAGCGGCTGAGCCGCTCGGATCCGGAGCCGCGGTGGCTCGAGGGGTCTCCGGACCCGGGGGTCCGCGCGGACACTCAAATTCAAAAGAGAGGGGATAAGTATGTATAGGGGATGTGTAAGTTTGTGACGCCACCTACGGTGCGTGGTAATGTAGGAGACCACCGCTGCTGTTGGGGAGCCCAGTGGCGATGGTATAGCAACAGGATGTTTAACCCCTTCGTGGGTAGGGGGTGTGTGCCCCGGGGCTCGTTGGGTGTTGGTGTTTGGGGTGCCGTTGGGTAGCGGAAAAGGGGTTTTTCAGCATACTCACTCAGTCCAAGAATAACAACTCCGACAGCTTGTAAACCAGAATTCTGAGCACCACTGCAGCATGGAGGGAGCACGTGTGGATCCATGTCCTTGGTGTTGCTGTTAGCCTATGGCCTTTTCCGTGGCACCTTCTTACTAGTTGGACCTCCAAGCTTGAAACTTTTCAGGTCCCGCTCACCCGTATGGCTAACTGAGTGAGCTTGCTCTCAGGGTTCACACGTAGGATTTCTTTGGACTGTAATTGGGGAAAGTCTTATCCCATCGGTGCGCTAGTACCCCGATTTTGGAGCGGGTTGGGGATGAATCTTTAAGTCTTCACCCCCGTCGGGTAAATTACCAGGACGCGTGAAGCGACTTCCCGGCCTAGGGTCCACGTACCCCGTCGTGCCCTGGCCCCTGCCCGGTGATGGCTCAAGGCTGCCGGCTGCCCTCCTCAGCAGTCCGTGCTCCTTAACGCGATCCCCTGTGACCAGGGTTCCAGCTCCTACCAGGCACAGACCAACGGCATCTATGGCATCGCAACTACTGGTACTTTCACATTTTTCACTCAGCTCCGCTCACTGGGAGACAGGTAATCAACAGCAGCAGCTGGTACTACTCGCTCATCGCCTATAGTAAGCCGCTTCACATCTAGGGTGTACCAGCCCCGTTCACACCAATGCTGGGTGTAGCTGACTACTTCCTGGGTGACCACTGGGGAGACGTTGCTCAACATCTCGGCGCGTGACAAACACTTCCTTGGAGAGATCCGCTTCCCATAGAAAACCCCATCCCTTCTCGGGGTTAAACCGCCTGACGTATCCTATATGCTGCGGCCCACGGACACGGAAGGTGGCTTTCCTCAGGTACTCTTTTTCCTTCCAGGTTCGGGCAAGCATCTCCCGTTGTTGTCATTACTGATGTGGTCATTACTGGTGTCATCTGGCGCTAGTGTGGTTGTCGTTCCCAGTAGGGGGCATCGGCATCTGGCCTCCGCTCCCTATTTGGCTGTGGCTTTACTTGGACTCTGGCGGCCCCAAAAGCCGTCGGGATGCCACGCGGTTGCGGAACGGGTGGACATCTTGGTTCCGGTCCCGCAAGTGCAAACTGATGAACCGACTGCTCTGCAGCCGGCGTTGCAGGGTTCCGGGTGCTCCGCCTCTGAGGACGGGCCCGGTCATGTGCCCGGGTCTAGTTTGGTTGGTGTCTGGATGACCGCTGCTGTGACTGGAATGAGGGTTATGGTCTGGATCTCTGCAGCTGGAGCTTCTTGTAGATACACTGAAGGTTCCGCTGCCGGAGTTAGTGGGGGCAGCTCGGCGTCCGCCGAGGACGGGGTAGTTGATGGTGGAGCACTCACCGCGAGCGGGGACTGTCCGGATCCCTCAACTGCTCTGGCCGGATTTGGGCAATCAATAGGGACTGGGTAACTGCTTACCCTCTCTTCACGTGGGATATTAATCTCATGAGCTCGCACCGCCACTGTCAGGCTCCTCATCTCTTCCCTCCAGTGATTCAGAATGAACAGGAACTGCGTCTGCATTCTCCTGCACAGTTGCTCTGTTTCTTCCTCTATCCATGTCATGGTCCCAGGGACAGTACGTTCTGGGGACCAGTCTCACTCTGCCATCTTGCCACTGCGTCTTCCAGGAACGTTGTCGCAGAGTCCTGGCATCCCTGCTCCACTACTGCTAGTAACACATCCGGGGGCCACACTCGAATGAAGAAGGGGGTATTTACAGGGGAGAGATAGTTTGTGATGCCACCCGTGGTGTACGGTAATTGGGAGTACCGCCGCTGCCATTGGGAGTACCCAGGGTGATGGAGTGGGGCAGCAAGGTGTCGTGGCCCTCCACGGGTAGGGGTAGGTCCCGGGACTCGGTGGGATGCCGTGGGATGCAGGGGTCACTCAGGTACTCACTCAGTCAATAAGCAGACGCTGACAACCGGGTAATCCAAATCTCGGGGTATCGCTGCCGCTGGAGGGGAGCACGTCCGGGTCCCGTCCCCTATGGTGTTGCCTGGTGATTCGAGACCTGCCTCCTGGCAATAAGTTTAACTTCAACGTGGTGGCCCAGTAGTCTGAAACTTGCCAGGCTCTGCTCCCCACTGTGGCTAAGTGTGGGAGCCTGCTCTCTGGTCTTACGCTTGGGAATTTCTTGACAGTTTTGGTTGGAAAGCCCTATCCCCTCGTTGCGCTACTGCCCCAATTCTGGAGCGGGTGGGAACAGATCATAAAGACTCCGTTCTCCTCAGGTGAATTATCGGGTTGCCTGAAGCTTCTCCCTGACCTAGGATCTGTGTACCCCGCCGTGCCTTTGGTTCCGGACCGGTGACAGTGCCAGGCTGCTGACCATCCTTCTCAACAGGTGCAGGCACCTAGCCACAATACCCTGCGACCGAGGGTACGACCCCTCTAGGTCCAGACCACCGTCTGCAACCTAGGCAGCTTCTCTTGGAAGCCACCACTCCCAACCTCCTCTGAGCTCCTCACAGATCGAGAGCTACTTGCCAACTCTCCTCTCACTGACAGACTGACTACACTACTCACCTCCCCTCCCTGACCCCCCAGGTGGACGACTCTATTCCACTCAAGCCATCCACTGGTGTGCCTGGTGGGTGTGGTGCAGTGTGTATCTAGGATTTGATTTGCTGTTGGAGGCAACACCATAAGATAGGGACCCAGAACCATGAGGGACTTGGAATACTGAACGGAAGGGCAGTTTGTGCAGTACCCTATGATGACCTGATAGTCCAGGGGCGTCACACACCCTAATGTCCTCCTCTTCCCTCATTGCCTGTCATGTGCCCTCATCTTTTACTTTATCTTCTGGCTCCCCCCACATGGGTCACATGGGCTTGATGTCATCGCAGGTCCTGCAGCACTTGCAGGTATTTTCTTCCGTCTGGCCAGGAGAAGATTAGAGCTTTCCTGCCTGTGCAGTGTTCATGTATTAACCCCCCCCCCCATCCACTCCCCCCTAAAAAAATTGCTGATTTGCTTTATGGCCCAGTGAAAGGAAATGGAATTTAAAAAAAAAAAAAAAATGGTATCTTAACATGGCCCTTGGTGGCAGTAGCTCTGGGTGGGCCTCTCTAGGTCATGGGCCCAGGGCAACAGCCCCCTCCAGTAACTACGCTACTGACCTCTGGCAATCTTCAGCTCACAGGGTGCCTACCTTGCCCAACCGGATTCTGTGTTCTCGCCACCTCAGCGTTGCCTGCAGCAGTGGGATCATGATGTGCCGAGTGATGACCTCATCATGCTGGGTTGTGGTATGATGCGCCACCCCCTGCTCTGCTCCACTCACCTTGCTTCCCACCACATGGCTTTTTTGCATGCTTCGCTTGCACCTTAGTTACGTGTAGTGGCTTAAGCGACCCTGCTGGGCCCCTCTGCTGCTGCTGTGACTGGAGCCTAGTGAAGAGGGGGACCTGGCCAGGGCTTCATAAAATAAAGTAATTACACCGGGCCCAGCCCACCAGGTACACCAGTCATGCTTGTAATTCCCTGATGGCGGCCCTGGTCGTACGATTCTGATCCGATCCTGCGATTGGATCACAGCTGCAGAGACGAGAGAGAGTAATTTCTCCTTCTTCTCTGCTGACTGTCAGTGCATATATGTATATGTGTCGCCCAGAGCTATGGGGTACTCGGTCCCGGGCGGTGTACTGCTGGGGAGATGTCACTTGGTGGCCGCTGCCCAGTTCCGTGACCCTGGGGACGCTTTTTAAAAGGGGTATATTTACAGGGGAATATAAATGAAAGTTTATAACGTGACGCCACTTGCGGGTTGCGGCTATGTAGATGGAGCCGCCACTGCACAGTTCTTACTACTGGGGCTGGTGTTGGTGGCAGCCTGGATGTTAGGCCCTCCGCAAGCAGGGCTGACCCCCAGAGGATAGGTGATGTGGATGGGTGCAGAAAGAAGGCAGGCCACACAAGGGATTGCAGTCTTTACTCATAGTCCATTGCATACTGATCACCAGAGGAAGGCCTGTCTTGGCCGCTGGTCCCCTTAGTCCCAGTGCCAATTTAGTGACCTGGTGGCTTCTTTCCCTTGCACCTGTCTTTGGTTGGTGGGTCCCCGTGGCTTGGAGCCTCTGGGTGTCCCCTCCTGATAGTCTCTAAACGGTAGTCCGTATGATGGTACCATGAGCCCTGTGGGGTCGGAGTCTCTCGTCTTGTTCCCTGGTTCCCATGTTGCTACTGTGTCCCGAACTTCAAGGTCAGTGAGGTCCTTGATGGTCCCCTTCCTGTGCAGATTTTATCAGGTCTGCCAGGAGCGTTTGCCTGACCTAGGATTGTGTACCCCGTTGGTGCTATGGTTCCGGCAGCACTCCACCATACTCCACCGGCAACCACACACCTGGGCTGGGCCCTCAGGTCACCGTCACACTCCTGTCAGTGCTTCCGCTCACTCTCTCTGTCACCGACTCACTGACTCTGACTGTCCACTGTCTGTCCCTCCCACCTGGTCGTCTAGTGGACTGGATCGGCTCCACCTCTAGGTGGCCATCCATTAGGTCCAACCCTAGTCTTGCACCAGTCTTTGGGGAATTTGGGGAAAACAGGGATTAACTGGAATGTTTTTGTTTTTACCGACACTGGTCTTCTGGGCCCCTGGGGGTAGGCCCTGCATCCTGGTGGGGATGTAGTACCTTGTAGCTCCCTCATGGCTTCAGGGGCGCTACATATATCTGATGACATCTGAGTGCAGTCTGATGTTTCACACTTAGCTATATACTTGTATGGGTGTGCGTGGACCAAGACTTGCAGACAATCACAGCATGCTGCGATTTTTTCCTCAATACAAGGGCTCAGGGCTTAGAAAAAACTTTCAGGTATGAGCTGCCTCATTGATTAACATTGGGCTGAGTGCAATGCAAGAATTTCTCCCATTGCAATCATGCGAGTCATACCCCAGTGTGATGCCGGCCATATTAGGAGACTGGGAGAAAATTTCCTGTCGGATATGGTCAATTTTTTCTTTAAAATTATTGACCAGATCATCCGAGCTGAGGTTGGTGGTTGGGGCCTGCACTCTTGGACAGATTCTGCCATTACATTTTAGATTACAAAACAGTGAAACTGTAATAAATAGAGATGAGCTAATATTTAAAAATCAAATTCTCCAGCTTCGAAGAATTTTCACCAAAAATTTGATTTGCAGAAAATTTCAATACTGCAAAGCATGTAACCGCCTGGAAATAAAATGTATAACACTCTCAAGTTTCCTAGGACTGTATTGACCCTCTTTTTATTATTATTATTATTATTATTATTATTATTATTATTTATTATTATAGCACCATTTATTCCATGGCGCTTTACAAGTGAAAGAGGGTATACGTACAACAATCATTAACAGTACAAAACAGACTGGTATAGGAGGAGAGAGGACCCTGCCCGCGAGCGCTCACAGTCTACAGGGAATGCGTGATGGTACAATAGGTGAGGACAGAGTTGGTTGCGCAGTGGTCTACTAGACTGAGGGCTATTGTAGGTTGTAGGGTTGTTGGAAGAGGTGGGTCTTGAGGTTCCTCTTGAAGCTTTCCACAGTAGGGGAGAGTCTGATGTGCTAAGGTAGAGCGTTCCAGAGTTTGGGGGTGCACAGGAGAAATCTTGTACGCGATTGTGGGAAGAGGAGATAAGAGAGGAGCAGAGAAGGAGATCTTGTGAGGATCTGAGGTTGCGTGCAGGTAGGTACCGGGAGACTAGGTCACAGATGTAGGGAGGAGACAGGTTGTGCATGGCTTTGTATGTCATGGTTAATGTTTTGAACTGCAGTCGTTGGGTGATGGGAAGCCAGTGAGGGGATTGGCAGAGTGGCGAGGCTGGGGAGTAGCGAGGGGAGAGGTGGATTAAGCGGACCACAGAGTTTAGGATAGATTGGAGGGGTGCAAGAGTGTTGGAAGGGAGGCCAGAGAGCAGGAGGTTGCAGTAGTCGAGGCGGGAGATGATGAGGGCATGCACTAATGCTTTTGCTGATTCTTGGTTAAGGAAAGCACGGATCCGGGAGATATTTTTGAGTTGTAATTGGCATGAGTTGAAGAGGGCTTGGATGTGTGGCTTGAAGGATAGAGCAGAGTCGAGGGTTACTCCAAGGCAACGAGCTTGTGAGACTGGGGAGAGTGAGCAACCATCGAGTTTGATGGAAAGGCTTGTTGGAGGAGATGAGTGAGGAGGGGGAAAGACAATGAACTCTGTTTTGTCCATGTTTTAATGCCAAAACAGCCATAGTAAGGTCCAACTTATTTTAACCTATTCGACTAGGGGAAAATGAAAAGTAACCATTGGCAACCAAAAGCCAATCTTACAACACAGTATCAGACTTTTCAGGCTACTTAAATTGGAAACCTGCAACAAGCCATTGTGTTTAGTTGATGTGTATGGGTGTAATTTTAAATCATTAATAGAAATTGTGAAAAGAAATTGTGAGTTAGACAGTTGCGTTTAAATTTCTGAAATGTGCAGATGCCAGAAAATAGAAATCAATACATGAAAAAAGAAAAAAAAAAACTTATAATGTGTCCCTGTCTCAAGCCAGGAAGCATAATGTCATACCGGGAGCGGAGGACTCTCAACGAGCGACACAACACAAAAGGGAAAACCAGGGAATCTTTCCAATGGAATGCCCTGGCGCTAGGGAGAGAGGAGTAGGGCAACTTCTAATAGTCACCTGAGACAGATCCCTGCACCCCATAACATTCATAGACGGGTCCTTCCCCCATGTGCCATCACATTCCTAGGCCCTCGCTGACCCTGACTTCACCCTGACTAGTGAACATCAATGAGACACTACTATCACCACTGCAAGGATTTTTAATCTTTTGAAATTAAATAAAGGATTGTTTACAGATGGTGAGTGCCACTTGTTTATTTCTATTTTGTATTTCTATTTTGTATTTGAAGCACCCATGCAAAAAGACAACAAAAGTAAAATAAGACAAACAGGTGAGGAAAGACACAACAAATAACACTCCATAGCTTCTCCAGCAGGAAACTTTTCAGGTGCAACAGGAGAAAACACCTAAGCTTCTCCAGAGAAAGGCTCTTTCAAAGAGAACAGTATAGAATGAACTATAGAAGACATAGGGAGGAGTGATTAGTGTAAATTTATAGCAGAAGGGAGTGGTTGCAGCTGAAGTTACAATTACCTGTTAGATTACAGCAGGATAGAAAGGAACCTTCAGCACCAGATGGAAATAAATAAGCTCCTACTCAGGGTAAATGATAAGCGTGCACTAAAGAGGATTGGCGATTAACTATACTCTTTAACCTTCTGATCCCAGATCCCCCCAAGATCACATCAGACCATGACACACTTGTGACAAACACTTTCTGTGACACACAAGCCTTGTTTCCAAGATTTTTCTTCTGAAGCAAGATTAGGACAGAGGGGCGCTAAACTGTCCTCACCTTCTACCAAGAGCTATAACAATTTTGTTTTTCCATCAACATACACATATGAGGGCTTGAGTTTTGTTAGATAAACTGAAGTTTTGAATAAAGCTATTTGTTCTGCAAAAACATTGTACTAAAAAAGCTGTAAAAAAAATTGTAAGTACGATGAAATTGTCAAAAATAATAGTTCATTGTGTTGTAAAAATGACCTGGAAAATAATTGTCCAGGTTAGTACGATTATGGTGAAAGAAAACATGCATTAATTTTTTTTTCTATTCAAATGATGAAAAATATTCAGAATATTGTAAGAAAAGTTGCTTGGCTGTGCGTCGTAATGTTACTAGAACCATAACATTTTTATTTTTCTGCTGATGGGGATGAATGAGTGATTGTTTTTTGTACTGTGAGCTGACATTCTTATTGATAGCAATTTCATGTATACATGATGCTTTGATTGCTTAGACAGAAGGTCCGGCACCTAAAATGTATTTACTAAATTGTAGATCGTTACATTCTAACCACTTATTTATTACCTTTATTACACATTACTCTACACTTTTTCATATTTAGCTAATCCATAAATGTAGGGTTTTTAACTGAAATTTCTATGACATTTTATTTCTGAGGTGTTTCAAACGTGATGTCACAGGAGGCTGGTGCTGCACTCACTTACTGAAGTGGTTATCACCCTTCTGGAATAAGATGTCAATAGGGGGTACCGCTGTAGTTAATTGTTAATTTCTTGCATCGGTGCCCTCTCTGGTATTGTCCTTGACCCATGTCGATAGACATTGTGGAATATGAGTGCAGGTAGCGCTGGAATTTGCAATTGGAAGCTGTTGCTGTAAACCCACAACAAAGTAGCTCATAATGGAAAAGAAACAGTCCATTATTAGGCTGGAAACAAGGAATTCATCAGAGAGATAGCAGGAATGTTAGGTGTGGCCAAATCAATAGTTTGGTACATTTTGCAATAAAAGGAAAGCACTGGTCAGCTTGGGAACTCAAAAGTGCTTGGACTTCCATAAAAGACAACAGTGGTTTATGATCACACCTCTTCCATGATGAAGGGAAAACTCTTCACAACATCCACCCAAGTGAAGAAGATTCTCCAGGAAGCAAGTGTTTCAGTATCTTAGTCTACCATAAACAGAAGACTTCATGACATCAAATACAGAGGGTTCACCACATGTTGCAAAGCATTAAAGGAAACCAGTCAGTTGCAATATGTACCCAGAACCACAAGCAATTCTGGGTTCATATTGCTAATCCCTGCCTAACCGTCCCTGTATACACTAGCATAGATAAAGAAATCTTTAGAAAAAGTATATCTAAAGATCTTTAATCTTATGCTATTGAGAGTGAGAACTAGTCCCAAGGGCATTATATCCCCCGACTAGCCGCCCTCTTAGCATGTCAGCACGCCCACAGGGGCGTACTAATATACTATTCAATGCGTACCTGTGTTCGCTGTGACCGCACTTCTGAATGCCAAGCACTTCCGGCCATGTGTAGTATGAAGCTGGGTGCACGACTTCCGACTTCAGAGAGGTCTACTGTGCATGACTGGAAGTGCCGGGCAATCAGAAGCGAGATCACAGCGAACACAGGTACGTGCAGCAACGCTGGTGACGCTGCATTGAATAGCATGTTAGTACATCCCTGTGGGCATGCTAACATGCTAAGAGGGCGGACTAGTCGGGGATATAACGCCCTTGGGACTAGTCCCCATACTCATTATTATAAGATAAAAGATCTTTAGAAATACTTTTTCTAAAGATCTTTTTATCTATGCTAGTGTATACAGTTTAATTTCAAATAAAAAATAGTGACATGAAGCCCAAGTCACGAAGATTCAGTAACTGTCCAAATATTTCTGAACTTAACCCCCTGATGACATCTTCTTCCACAAAAGCAATGGTAGCAGCAGAGAGGAGTAGAGTGCCAGCACTGCCTGCACTCATACCCCAGAGTGTCTATCAACATGGATCCCGGACATCTTCAGCAAGGCGGCAATGCAAGGAACTAGTAACTAAATGCAGCGCTGCCCCCTGGTGACATCCTGCTCCAGGAGGGTTGATAGCCACTACTGGGAGTGAGTGCAGCCCCAGCCTCCTGTGACTTCAAGTTAGATACTCTCTGAAACAAAAAATCACATTAAAGGATTAGCTAGATAGGAAGAAGTGTAGGGTATGGTATTATAAGGATAATTACAAAAGTGGTCAGGGTGTAAGGATACATATTTAGAGAGTACATTTTAGGAAGGCTTAGGAGCTACCTGCATATTGCCCAAACATTACAATAATATTATATGCAGTAAGATTCTAGGCCTCCTCCAGTGGCAACTGCAGACAGATAAAAAAAAATAATTCTAATAAGGGTATTTAAAACTTTGTATTAGAAAAATTAAGTTCTGATCACTTAAAACATATATTAAAAATGATCTACAGGTTTTGGAAATATAACATTTTTATATTTTGGACATATTAAAAAATAAATGTTTTTCACTTTTAATGGAGAAGCATAGCTACAGAAATGCTGGGTGTTAGGCTATGTCCGCACTTTGCATTGTGCTACTTGCAGTTTTAAACGCACGTTTTTGCATTAATTGATTTAGCCAAAGTTGCCTTTTCCAGAAATTTAGTGCGAAAAACGTATGTGTATTTACCGCGCTTTAGATGCATTTTCAGCGCTATTTACATGCTTTTTCACCTGCGTTTTGACAGATGTGTTTTGAATATAAAGACACTGCTAAATAAAGATTACACAGTCAAACAGAATGAAAAAAGAGAAAAAAACCCAATACATATATATTTTGTGAATTAATAAAGAAAATAGTTACATTTCATGAAATTATAGCGGTTTTATAATATTTAATGCTAAAATAGCAATAAAATCATAATTTTCTTTAAATTGTCGGACTATGTGTGTGTGCAAAGGGACATATTATTCCATTATTTTAATGTCTGAAAAGCATGCACTTTTGAAGTAAAAAACGCATTCTTTCTGCAGCTGAAAAGCAGGTAAAACGCTGGACTTTTGATGTTTGTTGCTTTTTGCTACTTCTCATTGACTTCAATGTTAGCAAAACGCTGCAGAAATGGCAAAAACAATTGACATGCTGCTTCTTTGAACACATGGTTTTTGCCACAAATTATGAAAATTAAACGCAGCATTTAAAAACGCAAAGTGCGGTCTAGAAATCTACATTTTCCATAGACTATTATGGAAAAGCAAAACGTATGCCTTTTGCCATGAAAACGCTGCAGTTCAAAACGGACCTAAAAAGCAGCTGAAACGCAGGTGGAAACGCAAAGTGCGGACATAGCCTTAGAGCTTAACTCACTTGCATAACAGCACTATGCTGTAAAAATGGCCATGGAATAGTTAATTTCTGATGGTTTTCCATGTACAGTACATATGATTCGGCACGTGACCTCGGGAGATGGTGGATATCTTTATGGGGCTGTTTGCACATCTGTACATGAGCCGTTCCAGATGTCAGCTCTGTTATGTATGGTGTATATCAATCAGCTTCTGTTACATGCCCGCTCCCAGTGCTGTGAGGGTTACACTGGCTAATATGACGTGGGCTGTTTTACATTGTGTTTGTGTCTTCATGTGCATGGCTGTGCTTTCCTAGAATCCTATGGACCAGCGCCAGCCGTGTGGCGTAGAAGCAGAGTGGGTCATCTATCTGCTGTGTATTAGAAATACTGCTGTGACAAATGTGGGAGGACGAGGGTGTGTGCGCTGGGAGTTCATGTGGCCTGTCTGCTCTCCTCACTACTGTAAGGGCCTGCACAGTAGTAATGTTTACAAAACCTAGGGGCCTATATCTGCTCCATGCCAAATGTTAGATCCCAGACGATACAACTGAAGGCAGTGTAGTAAATCAGGACGGCTATGTAATAAGGAGCCAAAGGCATTTTATGTATAGCCTGATTAATTCTCTCCTTATTTTTTAATATCATGTACTTTATATATATACAGTCAGGGCCAGAAATATTTGGACTGTGACACAAGTTTTGTTATTTTAGCTGTTTACAAAAACATGTTCAGAAATACAATTATATATATAATATGGGCTGAAAGTGCACACTCCCAGCTGCAATATGAGAGTTTTCACATCCAAATCGGAGAAAGGGTTTAGGAATCATAGCTCTGTAATGCATAGCCTCCTCTTTTTCAAGGGACCAAAAGTAATTGGACAAGGGACTCTAAGGGCTGCAATTAACTCTGAAGGCGTCTCCCTCGTTAACCTGTAATCAATGAAGTAGTTAAAAGGTCTGGGGTTGATTACAGGTGTGTGGTTTTGCATTTGGAAGCTGTTGCTGTGACCAGACAACATGCGGTCTAAGGAACTCTCAATTGAGGTGAAGCAGAACATCGTGAGGCTGAAAAAAAAGAAAAAATCCATCAGAGAGATAGCAGACATGCTTGGAGTAGCAAAATCAACAGTCGGGTACATTCTGAGAAAAAAGGAATTGACTGGTGAGCTTGGGAACTCAAAAAGGCCTGGGCGTCCACGGATGACAACAGTGGTGGATGATCGCCGCATACTTTCTTTGGTGAAGAAGAACCCGTTCACAACATCAACTGAAGTCCAGAACACTCTCAGTAAAGTAGGTGTATCTGTCTCTAAGTCAACAGTGAAGAGAAGACTCCATGAAAGTAAATACAAAGGGTTCACATCTAGATGCAAACCATTCATCAATTCCAAAAATAGACAGGCCAGAGTTAAATTTGCTGAAAAACACCTCATGAAGCCAGCTCAGTTCTGGAAAAGTAATCTATGGACAGATGAGACAAAGATCAACCTGTACCAGAATGATGGGAAGAAAAAAGTTTGGAGAAGAAAGGGAACGGCACATGATCCAAGGCACACCACATCCTCTGTAAAACATGGTGGAGGCAACGTAATGGCATGGGCATGCATGGCTTTCAATGGCACTGGGTCACTTGTGTTTATTGATGACATAACAGCAGACAAGAGTAGCCGGATGAATTCTGAAGTGTACCGGGATATACTTTCAGCCCAGATTCAGCCAAATGCCGCAAAGTTGATCGGACGGCGCTTCATAGTACAGATGGACAATGACCCCAAGCATACAGCCAAAGCTACCCAGGAGTTCATGAGTGCAAAAAAGTGAAACATTCTGCAATGGCCAAGTCAATCACCAGATCTTAACCCAATTGAGCATGCATTTCACTTGCTCAAATCCAGACTTAAGACGGAAAGACCCACAAACAAGCAAGACCTGAAGGCTGCAGCTGTAAAGGCCTGGCAAAGCATTAAGAAGGAGGAAACCCAGCGTTTGGTGATGTGCATGGGTTCCAGACTTAAGGCAGTGATTGCCTCCAAAGGATTCGCAACAAAATATTGAAAATAAAAATATTTTGTTTGGGTTTGGTTTATTTGTCCTTGACCTCCTAAAATGTGGAGTGTTTGTAAAGAAATGTGTACAATTCCTACAATTTCTATCAGATATTTTTGTTCAAACCTTCAAATTAAACGTTACAATCTGCACTTGAATTCTGTTGTAGAGGTTTCATTTCAAATCCAATGTGGTGGCATGCAGAGCCCAACTCGCGAAAATTGTGTCACTGTCCAAAGATTTCTGGACCTAACTGTATAATCTTAGTGGATGTAATAGCAAATCTAAATGATACAAAATTAAAGGGGTTGCCCACTACTCGGACAACACATTCTCAATCAGTGTTTGCTCCGGTAAAGTAAAAACACTTATACCAACCTCTGTTGCTGGCGCCATTCCAGCAGTGTTGACACTATCTCTCCCAAGGCTTATGTAACATTATGTCACGTGAGCCCTGTGCCCAATCAGCACTGTCTTCAATCTCTCTGCCTTCAGCAAACATCAAAATGAGGTGAGCGGCCAACCACAGACCTGATTTCCTCTTGTTCAATTTGTCCGAAGGCGGAGATAGTGAAGCCAATACTCATTGGGCGCTGGGCTCAATGTTACGTGAGCCCCGCGAGAGCAAGTGCGGCAATGCTTGAATGGTGCTGCCATGGGAGGAGAGTTTAAGTGTTTTTATTTCAATGGGAGCAAACACTCTGATTAAGAAGGGGTTGTCCGAACACTGGACAACCCCTTTAAGCTCAGGTGCACAGATCAAGCCTGAAGAGTACACATTTGTTGGGGCATTCAGAAGGCCCTTTTTTGTGGTGGAGCTTTTTCTACCATGTTTAGTGAAAGTGGACTAAGCATAGGAGGACATCACTTTGAAAAGTAACAATACTTTCATATAACCTTTGAGAAGAAACTTCCATGTGTGTATACATGAAGAATAATACTATCTTTGGCAGTTATATATGATTTGTATCCTGTATTTTCACCAGTCTTCTCTTCTGCATGATCTATGTCTTAAAAGGGAACTGAATAAATATGGAGAAGTAAATATACTGCGCTGTTGGCGATTCAATAAATAAAGATGTCCAGCACAAACTTGAGAAAGTAGAACAGGTATTGCGGTTCAATTCTCAACCGCTTGTGGTTCTCCTGATGAAGAAGTGAGAGCACTCTGAAAAGCGTTGAGAATTAAACCGCAATGCTTGTTCTACTTTCCGAAGTTTATTCTGGACATCATTATTCATTGAGATGCCAGTAGCGCAGCATGCACGCTTCTCTATATTTATTCATTTTATCGTTGGTTATACCAACCTGCGAAGAAGTAGCAACTGGACCCTTCATTTCTAAGCCCATCCAAGTGTTGTGCTTTCTCACAAAACTACTATTTTGAGCAGTTTCCATATTATTATGCGCCTATTGTCTGGATAACACTGTGTTTGTGCACTTTGTTTTTACTTAAAATAGAAATGGACATTCAATAAACTTTGCATCAGTCAAGAATACTTGCAAATATAATACTGTATAATATCTCTCCTACACACACTGCTCCTCTGTATAATATCCCACACTCACTGCTCCTCTGTATATCACACACACACACTGCTCCTCTGTATAAAATCTCCCCACACACACTGCTCCTCTATATAACATCATGACACACAAAAACTGCTCCTCTGTATAATATTCCCAGACAGACTGCCCTATGTGTAATATCCCACCACACACTGCCCCTCTGTATAATATCCCTCAAGTATACTTCCTCTTTGTGTATTATCCTCCACACAAGCTGTCCCTCTTTTTATTTATATATATATATATATATATATATATATATATATATATATATATATATATACTAGCTGTAGTACCCGGGCGTTTCACGGGATAGTAACTGTCTCTCTTCGAAGTTCTGTCTGTCTCTGTCTGTATCAGTTTCTCTGTCTGTCTCTGTATCAGTCTCTCTGTCTGTCTCTATCTCTAGGTCTCTCTCTTACTCTGTGTCTGTCTGTGTCTGTCTGTCTCTATCTGTCAGTCTCTTTCCCGGTCTGTCTCTCTCCCGGTCTGTCTCTTTTCTGGCCTGTCTCTTTTCTGATCTGTCTCTTTTCTGGTCTGTATCTTTCTCAGTCTGTCTCTTTCCCAGTCTGTCTCTTTCCCCGGCTGTGTCTTTGCCCAGCTGTCTCTTTGCCCGGCTGTCTCTTTGCCCGGCTGTCTCTTTGCCCAGCTGTCTCTTTCTAGGGCTGTCTCTTTCTAGGGCTGTCTCTTTCCCGGTCTCTCTCTTTCCCGGTCTGTCTCTTTCCTGGTCTGTCTCTTTCCCGGTCTGTCTCTTTTCTAGGCTGTCTCTTTGCCCGACTGTCTCTTTGCTCGGATGTCTCTTTGCCCGGCTGTCTCTTTCCAGGTCTGTCTCCTTGCCCATCTGTGTCTTTGCCCGTCTGTGTCTTTCCAGGTCTGTCTATTTCTCGGTCTGTCTCTTTCCCAGTCTGTCTCTTTCCCGGTCTGTCTCTTTCCCGGTCAGTCTCTTTGCCCGGCTGTCTCTTTGCCCGGCTGTCTCTTTGCCCAGCTGTCTCTTTCCAGGGCTGTCTCTTTCCAGGGCTGTCTCTTTGCCCGTCTGTCTCTTTCCAGGTCTGTCTCTTTGCCCATCTGTCTCTTTGCCCGTCTGTCTCTTTCCAGGTCTGTCTCTTTCCAAGTTTGTCTCTTTCCAGGTCTGTCTCTTTCCAAGGCTGTCTCTTTACCCATCTGTCTCTTTGCCCATTTGTCTCTTTCCAGGGCTGTTTCTTTGCCCGTCTGTCTCTTTCCAGGGCTGTCTCATTCCAGGTCTGTCTCTTTCCAAGTTTGTCTCTTTCCAGGTCTGTCTCTTTCCAGGGCTGTCTCTTTACCCATCTGTCTCTTTGCCCATCTGTCTCTTTCCAGGGCTGTTTCTTTGCCCGTCTGTCTCTTTCCAGGGGTGTCTCTTTCTGTCTCTTTCCCCGTCTGTCTCTTTCCAGGTCTGTCTTTTTCCAGGTCTGTCCCTTTGCCCGGCTGTCTCTTTACCTGGCTGTCTCTTTGCCCGGCTGTCTCTTTCCAGGGCTGTCTCTTTCCAGGGCTGTCTCTTTCCGCATCTCTCTCTTTCCAGGTCTGTCTCTTTCCAAGTCTGTCTCTTTGCCCGTCTGTCTCTTTTCCCGTCGGTCTCTTTCCAGGTCTGTCTCTTTCCAGGTCTGTCTCTTTGCCTGGCTGTCTCTTTGCCCGGCTGTCTCTTTCCAGGACTGTCTCTTTCAAGGTCTGTCTCTTTGCCCGTCGGTCTCTTTGCCCGTCTGTCTCTTTCCAGGTCTGTCTCTTTGCTCGGCTGTCTCTTTCCAGGGCTGTCTCTTTCCAGGGCTGTCTTTTTCCAGGACTGTCTCTTTCCAGGTCTGAATCTTTCCAGGTCTGTCTCTTTCCAAGCCAGTCTCTTTCCAGGTCTGTCTCTTTCCAGGTCTGTCTCTTTTCAGGTCTGTCTCTTTGCTTGTCGGTCTCTTTGCCCATCTGTCTCTTTGCCTGGTCTGTCTCTTTGCCTGGCTGCCTCTTTCCAGGGCTGTCTCTTTCCAGGGCTGTCTCTTTCCAGGGCTGTCTCTTTCCAAGCCTGTCTCTTTCCAGGTCTGTCTCTTTCCAGGTCTGTCTCTTTGCACGTCTGTCTCTGTCTATCTCTCTGTCTGTCTCTATCTCTCGTCTCTTTCCCCGTCTTTTTCTGTCTGTGTATCTGTCTGTCTGTCTTTTTCTGTCTCACTCTATCCGTCTCCCCACCGACATCATATTACCTCACACATCACATACAGTTAGGTCCAGAAATATTTGGACAGTGACACAATTTTCGCGAGTTGGGCTCTGCATGCCACCACATTGGATTTTAAATGAAACCTCTACAACAGAATTCCAAGTGCAGATTGTAACGTTTAATTTGAAGGTTCGAACAAAAATATCTGATAGAAATTGTAGGAATTGTACACATTTCTTTACAAACACTCCACATTTTAGGAGGTCAAAAGTAATTGGACAAATAAACCAAACCCAAACAAAATATTTTTATTTTTAATATTTTATTGCGAATCCTTTGGAGGCAATCACTGCCTTAAGTCTGGAACCCATGGACATCACCAAACGCTGGGTTTCCTCCTTCTTAATGCTTTGCCAGGCCTTTACAGCCGCAGCCTTCAGGTCTTGCTTGTTTGTGGGTCTTTCCGTCTTAAGTCTGGATTTGAGCAAGTGAAATGCATGCTCAATTGGGTTAAGATCTGGTGATTGACTTGGCCATTGCAGAATGTTCCACTTTTTTGCACTCATGAACTCCTAGCTTTGGCTGTATGCTTGGGGTCATTGTCCATCTGTACTATGAAGCGCCGTCCGATCAACTTTGCGGCATTTGGCTGAATCTGGGCTGAAAGTATATCCCGGAACACTTCAGAATTCATCCGGCTACTCTTGTCTGCTGTTATGTCATCAATAAACACAAGTGACCCAGTGCCATTGAAAGCCATGCATGCCCATGCCATCACGTTGCCTCCACCATGTTTTACAGAGGATGTGGTGTGCCTTGGATCATGTGCCGTTCCCTTTCTTCTCCAAACTTTTTTCTTCCCATCATTCTGGTACAGGTTGATCTTGGTCTCATCTGTCCATAGAATACTTTTCCAGAACTGAGCTGGCTTCATGAGGTGTTTTTCAGCAAATTTAACTCTGGCCTGTCTATTTTTGGAATTGATGAATGGTTTGCATCTAGATGTGAACCCTTTGTATTTACTTTCATGGAGTCTTCTCTTTACTGTTGACTTAGAGACAGATACACCTACTTCACTGAGAGTGTTCTGGACTTCAGTTGATGTTGTGAACGGGTTCTTCTTCACCAAAGAAAGTATGCGGCGATCATCCGCCACTGTTGTCATCCGTGGACGCCCAGGCCTTTTTGAGTTCCCAAGCTCACCAGTTCCTTTTTTCTCAGAATGTACCCGACTGTTGATTTTGCTACTCCAAGCATGTCTGCTATCTCTCTGATGGATTTTTTCTTTTTTTTCAGCCTCAGGATGTTCTGCTTCACCTCAATTGAGAGTTCCTTAGACCGCATGTTGTCTGGTCACAGCAACAGCTTCCAAATGCAAAACCACACACCTGTAATCAACCCCAGACCTTTTAACTACTTCATTGATTACAGGTTAACGAGGGAGATGCCTTCAGAGTTAATTGCAGCCCTTAGAGTCCCTTGTCCAATTACTTTTGGTCCATTGAAAAAGAGGAGGCTATGCATTACAGAGCTATGATTCCTAAACCCTTTCTCCGATTTGGATGTGAAAACTCTCATATTGCAGCTGGGAGTGTGCACTTTCAGCCCATATTATATATATAATTGTATTTCTGAACATGTTTTTGTAAACAGCTAAAATAACAAAACTTGTGTCACTGTCCAAATATTTCTGGACCTAACTGTAAGCTTCTTATACTAACAGTTTATTTTGTTCCTATAGCAACCACTGACAGTTGCTATTAATAGCCTCTAGCTCCCACCTCCATTCAGGTAAATGGAGACATGTTTTTTAATGAGTAACTGTAAAGCGCAGGGTGAAATTTTCCTGTCAAAACATAGTTTATGATGTTCCCTGAGTCACATGGGGCGTCTGTGCAAAATTTCGTGAATGTAAATGCGACGACATACACACATACATACACTGAGCTTTATATATTATATATATATATATATATCTATATCTCCTCATACACACACTGCCCCCCTGTATTCTACCCCCTCCCCCCACACAAACACACATTGCCACTCTGTATAATATCGTCCTGGTATACATGTCCTCCTCCTGGTATATATGTCCCCTTCCTTGTATATATGTGCCCATCCTGGTATGTATGTCTCCACCCTAGTTTATAGTCCCCTTACTAGCATATATGTCCTCCTCCTGGTATGTATGTCCCCATTCTGGGACCCTCCTGGTATATATGTCCCCATCCTGGTATATATATCCCATCCTGGGCCCCTCCTGGTATGTATATCCCCCTCCTGGGCACATTCTGGTATATATGTCACGATCCTGGTTTTCGTCCCTTCCTGGTATATATGTCTTCCTTCTTGTATATATGACTTCTTTCTTGATGTCTAATCATATATTTGTCTGCCGCAAAAAGAAAAAAAAACAAAAACATTTTACTCATCCTCCCCAGCTCCCAATTGGCGCTGCGTCCTCTCTGAGCCGCGATACATTTCAGCTGGATGTGTGCCTTAGAACCGGCATCCAGCTGAAGCAAGGCAGGGACTGGGGACGACGGCCCCCCATCACCTCCGGTGATCTTCAGCTCATGGAGCTCCTACTTTTCCCTGTCGGATGCCGCATCCTTGCCACCTCCACGTTGCCCGCAGTAGTGTGATGAAGTCACAGAGTGATGACCTATTCATGCTGGGGCATGGGACAATGTGCAGACAATGTGCTCTACTCCACTCACCTTGCTTTCGGCCACATGGCTTCACATGCAATTTAGCCGTGTGTGCACTGCCGCCTCTCTGCTTCTGCTGTGACTAGGGCCCGGTGAAGAGGGGGGCCTGGCCTGGGGCATAATAAGGCTAAGTAATTACCCTTGGCCCAGCCAGGCTCCGCTCTTCACCAGGCCCTATACACCAGTCATGGTTTTAATGCCCTGATGGCAGCCCTGTGGAGGATTTTATACACAGTACTGACGAGTGTAGATGTGAAACCCACTTTAGGGTAAGGTAAAAGACTTACCAGCAGGTTCAGCATGAACATTATATGTCTTTGTCTACTTCTTTTTGAGAAGGTGTCAAGTTGGCTTAGGGAGATTTATAGACCATGTAACACTCCCCTCACAGAGGATAGTGAAGAGGCTATTTGCATATTTACTCCTAGGGTACCAATACATGTCCTAAAAGTCTCACCAGCTTGGGTTCTCCTCATGGAGAAATTCTACCCTTAACACATACTGTATATGCAACTGGAGGTTCCAATTTGGCTCTAAAAGTCATATGCCAAGACTATGAAGGAGTCGGTATTGACTTTGAGAATTGCTGCCTCCAACAGGTAGCAATAGAATACCAGCTCTATTTCTCTGTTAAAGCTAATTTGTTTTAACCTTACAAGTTAAATTTTATAATTATCCAGTAATTCAGAATACATTATAATCTGGTACCAATAGTGCTGAATACACAAAATCCAATATAACTTGCACAAAATCTTTATAAATATTGTTCGGGCGGAGGAGGGGACGCTGCGCTCACCCACTGCTCGGGTCCGGCTGCTGCTGCTGCTCGGTGGTGGCTCGAGCGGTGGGCCGGATCCCGGGGATTCGAGCAGCGTTCCTCGCCCGTGAGTGAAAGGGGGAGGTTTGGGTTTAGGGATATTGTCCGTGACGCCACCCACGGTTGTGGTGAGATTGGTGACACCACCGCTGCTCTGGACGGGGATCCCGGGAGCGATGACGGGGAGCAGCTTGGATGTTGGTTCTCCCCTCCGTGGGTAGGGGGGTTGGTTGTCCTGGGGCCCGGTGAGGGAGGTAGGGATGTATGGCAGGCAGGTTACGGGGCCTGGTGAGGTGCAGGGTCGCGGGGGCAGCGCTGTGCCGCACGGCACGGTGGTACTCACTCAGCCAATGACGAATGCAGAGTCTCCGGTAAAACAAACGGCTGGATGGACGGGTCCCACAGACGGCTGCGGTGTTTCTCCTCCCGGCAGGTTGATGGTGACTGCCTTTCCCTGCACCTGTGTTGTGTTACGGTTCCAATGGCTTCCCAACGGTAACCCGCTCCCCAGCTTGGATGGAGGCTGAGGGAGCCCCTTTTGCCCGCAGGCTCTGGCCCTGGGAACTGTAGCCTTGGCGGTGACTGTGTTTCCCTCTACGGTTTGAGCGGTTGCCTTCAATCGGGTCTTGACTGCTAGGAAACCCCGGAGGTTCCCTTCGCTAACGGATTTGACAAATTTAACGGCGACTCCTAGCCTGGTCAGGGTCCGTAAGCCCTGCCGGATGGTGCTGGCTTCTCTTTACTCTCCGATCCGGTACCGCCGGGCCACCGCCCGTCCACGGTCCATACGGTTTGCTCCAATTAGCCTCTCCTGCAGACGGTCACCACCGTCTGCCAACCTTGCTGTTCCGTCCGGGCCACACACCCGGACCACCTTCAGACTGCTCCTCTACCACTTTACTTCCTCTCACTTCCACTTCAAACTCTATCTGCTTTCTCTCCTTTTCCCGCCTCCAGGACTGTGAACTCCTCGGTGGGCAGGACCAACCGCCTGGCCCACCCCCTGGTGTGGACATCAGCCCCTGGAGGAAGGCAACAAGGATTTTGTGTTTGGCTTCGGTATGCCTAACCGGGGTGTGGGGTGTGTTGGTGTAGTTCTGTGACGACCTGGCTTGTCCAGGGCGCCACAATATGACTTGAGGAAAAATATTTGACAGTTTAGCAAACACGTGGGGAATCAGTGGCCACCAGTCCTGAGCACTGCAGCCTCCTCGGATTTGTAGGACCCACGATGTCATAACCATTGACTAATTGTGTGAAATAAAATTTTCAACATTTACAGTATAACAACATGTGCATGTGCCCTAATAGTATTGCTTAAAGGGAACTTGTCTCGTCAAAAACACGCTATTTACATGCAGATATGGAGTTAATCTGCAGTTTACTAGGGTTTGGAATGTGTCCAGTGCCTGCACATTGAACCCCACTGCCAGGAGGAAATGAACTGTGTTACCCCCGATAGGATACAAACTTTAGTCAAAAGGGTGGTGCTGGCACAGATTCAGTCACCACTCCGTATATCGAGAGCAGCGGCTTTAACCATGACCCCTGGCACTGACCGACAGTGTCCTATACTGCTGAGCACCTGTCACTCAGTGCGGGGGGCGCAGTTACAGCCGCTGCTCTCGATACTCAGAGCGGTGACTGAACCCGCTCCAGCACCTCTTCCATGACTGAAAACTGCACCAAAAAGTGATAGATCCCTGGAATCAGGCTTCCTTATTCTATATTATGCTGCTCTCAGATTCTATCTCAGAGGTGGTGAGTTAGGCTACGTGCGCACAGTGCGTTTTTCGCGGCGTTTTTGCGCGTTTTTCGGGTGCGTTTTTGGCCTCAAAACTGCATGACTTTGCTTCCCCAGCAAAGTCTATGAGTTTTCATTTTTTCTGTCCGCACACAACTGTTTTTTTAAGCTGCGTTTTTGAGCTTGAAAAAAAATGGACGTCAATTCTTTCCTGCGTTTTTCTGCGTTTTCCGCCCATGCAATGCATTGGAAAAACGAAGCAAAACGCAGAGATCAAAAACGCAGCAAAACGCAGCCAAAAACGCACCAAATTGCGGTAAAAACGCATGCGCTTTTTCGCCGCAGGTGCGTTTTTAGCGGCCAAAAACGCACAAAAACACAGCGTCAAAAAAAACGCAGCATGCGCACATAGCCTTATCCTTCAATGGAAGTCTTCAAACAGACTGGACAGACTTCTGTCTGAAATGGTTTAGTGAATTCTACACATGGGGTGGCACACGATGACCCTGGAGGTCCTTTTGAACGCTAATATTCTAATATTCTATGATTTTATATAGAAAATTAATTTTAATATTTCCAATTTTATATCATAGACTTTTCAGTGTTAATGACGTACTATTTTCCTGACCTCGGTTACATCCCAGGTTTCATATAAATAACTCCTTTGTGTCATCTGGATGTGGTCTCCATACTTGGGAAGAAGACGCCTATGACCGAATATTACTAGAGAACAGCTGACTTGCAGGTCAATGTAATAGGGGGAATGGAAGGGAATTTCTATGTGTCACCATGCTGCCTGTATGACATAGCTTTGCCATATGTATGAGCCCTTACAAATTACACTGGGTGGGCTGCATGTGTCTTATCTGTTGTGCAACAGTTACTATGTTTAGTGAGTTCTGGGATTTAGTTGCAGAGACTGGCTTCCCACCTGGAAACATAAACAGGGGACGAGAGAGAAGAGGGGGGCAGCCCAGTGCACTGGTGATATGTACTGACGACTCTGACCCCCTGCTGTTGTAATCTGAAAATAATTGACTGGTCTCTCTGGGAGGGAGGCGAGAGAACTTTATTTGTGAGTCTAGACTCATGCCTCTTCCCAGAACAGGGTCATTTGGCTGCGGTTTTAATGATCTCCAGCCAGATCCCTTACCCTTGAGTTCAGGCTTTGCTTTCCCTATCCACTAGGAACACAAAATACTGTATATCAGGAAAGCTTTTAATTTACTCTAGATGAAATGTTTGAAAAACGAGTATATACGTCTTAGAAGGGGGGGTCATCAGTGTTCATGTGTTCAGATATGTGCCATACAAAAAGAACATGATAGTGTAAAGACCAACTGAGGAAGAATTATAGTTTATGAACAAATATACTATACATGTAAATGAGGGAATGGCTTAGAAAGCACTATTGATATTCTATCTGCTAGCTTTACAAATGGGATGGCCACAGAATTCAACAGAGCACCCCAGCAACCTGCCTATGGCTTCCATTCCAATATGCTGCTGTATAGAGTCTCTATACGGCACCACAGGGCTGCCACAAGGAATTCCAGGGCCCCATACCGGCAAAGTTTTCGGGCCCCCTTGAGTCTCTACCCAGGCTCCACCCCCATCTCTGCCTCCACTCCTCAAACCTTCTACAATACCACTGCCACTCTTGGAAATCCTCCTCTCCTATACTACTTCCTCACAAATCACATATTAGCAGATCCCCTCAAACACTATATATATATATATATATATATATATATATATATACACACACACACGCACATACATACATACACATGGCCGAAAGTGTGGCACCCTTAAAATTGTTCCAGAAAATGAAGTAGTTCCCTCAGAAAAGTAATAATACATCCCAACACTGCCTTTCTTTATAATATCCCCACACACACTAGCCCTTTGTATAAAATCCCCAAACACACCCTCCCTCTGTATAATATTCCCACACACACTGTCCATCTGTATAATATCCCCCACACACTGTCACTCTGTATTATATATCCCCACTCACTACCCCTTTGTATAATATCCCCACACACTTCCCCTCTCTATAATATAATACCACACACTGCCCCTCTGTATAATATACCCCTCATACGCACACTCACTGATCCTCTGTATAATATACCCACACACACTATGCCTCTGTATAATATACATCCAGATAGTGCTCCTTGTAATACTATGCGCCTTTTCACAATTTTTTCTATTGCCCTATAATGAGGCCTTATAGTAACAATGCCCCATACCCCTTCTGTTACGGGGGGCTGTCTGATAATAACCGAAAGGAGTATCAGACAGTCAGGGTCCACCGTGCAAAGACTTTGCTGAAGACTATGGCAGAGTGCAATACCTCTGTTAACTCACAGAAGGATATAATAAGTAAGTAAAGCAATTCCTCCCTTACTTGGAGGGTGTGTGGAATGATCTCTGTTAATAATCACAGAGACAAAGGCAATGTGTGCGAAATGGCACCTACCTAGGTCCGCTCTTCTAGTGGTGCAAAAGAGACGAACAGCAGCGTAAGCCGCACAAAGCTCCTACCTGCGTTCGCTCCACTAGTGTGCGAGGACACGAACCACTAGATATGGCACCTGCCTAGGTCCGCTCTTCTAGTGGTGCAAAAGAGACGAACAGCAGCGTAAGCCGCACAAAGCTCCTACCTCTGTTCACTCCCCTAGTGTGCGAGGATACGAACAACTGCCAGACGCAGTATAAGGAACGTTACCATAGCGGCAACGTCCACCTACGAGTAGAATCACAAGGCCCAGCCAGACCATGTGCCTCAGGCACCTGCCTATGTCCGCTCCCCTAAGAGGTAAGGATACGGACAGCAGCCGAAGCTGTAAGGTATAAGAACGCTACCCTGCCGGTAGCGCTCACCTAGCATAGACAGAGGAATGCCTAGAGGAACGCGCACAGAGCGTCTACTCATATGCATGAACCAAGAGGACTGAGCACCATGCGGCATGTGTCAGGGTCTTATATAGACTCTGTGCCTCATCCAAGATGGAGGACACCAGAGCCAATCCGCTGCCAGAATGACAGGAGTGACGTCATGCTGGCCTATCACCGAGCAAGACGTCACAAGCACATGACCAGCGACGAATCGGCATAGAAGGTGTCAGAGACATGTGACCTCGTGTCAGCGATGATGTCACCCGCACATGTGCAATGGCTCCAAGATTGGACTTAGTCTCCGGCGCTCGCACATGTGCAGTAGCAAGAAATCTGGACTTAGTCTCCAGCGCTAGCACATGTGCAGTAGCAAGAAATCTGGACTTAGTCTCCAGCGCTAGCACATGTGCAGTAGCAAGAAATCTGGACATAGTCTCCAGTGCTCGCAGCAACCGTAACAGTACCTCCCCCTCAAGGACCCCCCTCCCGGCGACGCAGGTAATCGGCAACTAAGTCGGGAGCATGGACAGCCTCCTCAGGCTCCCAAGAGCGATGTTCCGGGCCATAGCCCTCCCAATCTATCAAGAAGAACCTGCGCCCTCTAACCATCTTAGAACCAACTATGGCTCGTACCTCATAGCTAGAGCGAGAGGAATCAGAGGCAGGAGAGTGCACTTCACGAGCGTGAGGTAAAATAGCCGGCTTTAGCAGTGAGACATGGAATTTGTCATGAATCCTAAGATGGACAGGTAACTTCAATTGATAGACTACAGGATTTACCTGTCGAAGAACCTCATAAGGACCCAGGAAGCGAGGAGCAAATTTGACAGAGCTCACTCTAAGTCTCACGTGTTTTGCAGAGAGCCACACAAAGTCCCATGGAGAAAAGACAGGAGCCGGGCGACGAAACCGATCGGACACCGTCTTCATACGGTCCTTAGCTGCTTGGATCGACTCTTGAGTCCGATCCCAAACCTCTCTGGCATTAGTTGCCCAGTCGGCCACAAGAGGAGGAGGTGCAGCAGCGGGAAACGGTACCGGTACCCTAGGGTGTTGCCCATTATTGAGTACGAACGGTGTCTGCCCAGTGGCCTCAGCCAGCGAATTGTTAAGGGCAAATTCTGCCCAGGGTAGGAGGGAGGACCAGTTATCGTGGTTCTCAGCAACAAAGTGTCGAAGGTATATAATCATAGATTGATTGGTACGTTCAACCAAACCATTAGTCTCCGGATGGTATGCCGAAGAGAGATTCAACTCAATTTGCAGAAGGCTACAAAGATCTCGCCAGAAACGGGAAGTAAATTGCGGGCCTCTATCACAAATGATACGATCTGGCATCCCGTGAAGCCTAAAGACATGCTTGAGGAATAGTTTGGCTAGTACCCTGGAAGATGGGATTCTCGATAACGGTACGAGATGAACCATCCGGGAGAAATGGTCCGTAATGACCCACACAAATCTATGTCCCTGTGAACATGGAAGATCACCCACAAAGTCCATGCCTACCACCTCCCATGGTCTATCTGGCACTGGTAAAGGATGCAAGAGCCCAGCCGGTCTCTGCCGTAATGGACGGTTGCGAGCACACGAGTAGCAGGAACCGACATATCTCTTGACGTGGCTGGCTAAGTGTGGCCACCAATACCACCTCTCCAGTAACTCTCGTGTCCACCTAATACCAAAATGCCCACCCACCTTTGAGGTGTGGGCCCATGACAGTATATCATTCTGTCGATCAGGCGGAACAAAGGTCTTGCCCGGTGGGATTTGGTCTAACGTCACAGGGGAGAGCGTATGAAAAACCCTGGAGGGAAGGATAAGACGAGGTTCGTCAATCTCTTCCTGGGTAGAAAGCATAGAGCGAGACAGGGCGTCTGCCTTGTTATTCTTACTCCCAGACAGATAGTTGATGGAGAAGTGAAAGCGGGAGAAAAACAAGGACCAGCGGGCTTGGCGAGGATTCAGACGCTGAGCGGTTTGTAAGTACGTCAGATTCTTATGGTCTGTATAGACCTGGAAAGGATGTTTCGCTCCTTCCAGCAAGTGACGCCACTCCTCCAAGGCTAATCTCAAGGCGAGCAGTTCCCTATCCCCAATGGTATAGTTTCTCTCTGCCGGTGAAAAGGTTTTAGCAAAGAAGAAACACGGCCTTTTTTTACCTGCACCGTTCTTTTGATACAAGACCGCACCAGCACCCACTGAAGAGGCATCAACCTCTAAGAGGAAGGGCTTATTCTCATCGGGTCTTTGAAGAACGGGAGCAGTTGAAAAGTGTCTTTTTACTGCCTCAAAAGCCTGAGATGTCTCAGTAGACCAGGCTTTGGGATTAGCACCTTTCTTAGTCAAGGCCACCAAAGGGGCCACCAAAGTAGAAAAATGGGGTATGAACTGCCTGTAATAATTTATGAATCCTAAGAAGCGTTGCACCGCCTTCAAGGAATGAGGTTCGGACCATTGCAGGACAGCAGAGAGCTTCGCAGGATCCATAGCCAGACCCTCTTGTGAGATAATGTAACCCAAAAAAGGCAATGAGGACTGCTCGAATACACATTTCTCGAGTTTAGCAAACAATGAGTGCTCCCTTAAACGGGAAAGGACACGAACGACATCCTGACGATGAGTCTCCAGATCAGGAGAAAAAATCAGGATGTCGTCCAGATACACTACTACTGAGGATAACAGTAAATCCCTGAACACATCGTTTACGAAGTCCTGAAATACTGCGGGTGCATTACATAACCCAAAAGGCATGACGAGGTATTCATAGTGACCGTCTCGGGTGTTAAAAGCGGTCTTCTATTCGTCACCCTTTCGAATTCGTACCAAGTTATACGCACCCCGCAGATCCAACTTCGTAAAAACTTGAGCTCCTCTCAGTCTGTCAAAGAGCTCCGAAATTAAAGGTAATGGGTATTTGTTCTTTATTGTGATTGCGTTGAGACCCCTGTAATCTATGCAGGGACGCAAATCACCCTCTTTCTTCCGAACAAAGAAAAACCCAGCTCCCGCGGGAGAGACAGACTTACGAATGAACCCCTTCTCTAAACTCTCTCTTATATAGGTCGACATGGCCTCCGACTCAGGTATCGACAGGGGGTAAACCCTGCCTTTAGGTGGAACCGAACCTGGGATAAGGTCTATGGCACAGTCATACGGCCTATGGGGTGGAAGAACCTCAGCACCCTGTTTGGAGAACACGTCAGCGAAATCCAAATAGGGTGTAGGTATGGGAGAGAGATCAGTTGATGCAACCGCAACGACCTTAGGTGGTAAGGGAAGACATCGGGACTGACATTTCGAACCCCAACTAATAATGCTGTCAGACTCCCAGTCAATGTGAGGAGCATGAGTCCGAAGCCATGGAAGACCCAGAAGGACGTCGTCTATACCCTCAGGCAAAACAAGAAAAGAAATCTCCTCTATGTGACCCTGAGACAGGGAAAGGCGCAAGGGAAGTGTCCTCAATGTAATGGAGTCAGACAACATAGTTCCATTAACAACACGGACAGGAATAGGCGCCTCTAACATGATAGAGGGAATATTGTGTCCTTTTACAAATCCTGAGGACACAAAAATCCCGTCAGCTCCGGAATCCACAAAAGCTATAATAGGCCATGTATTCTCAGATAACGAGAGCTGACCTGGGATACAACACTTAGAGGGTGCAGAAGACGTCTCTAGTAACCCCCCTCTAATGGTTACTAGGCCAGGGAGTTTCCCTGACGACTAGGACACTTGTTGGCATAGTGCCCAGCCTGACGACATACGTAACATATAGGAGGCCCAGACTTGCGTAGTCTGGAGAACGTATGACCTAACTCCATAGGAGTGGGAGATGTTTCAGATGCTGAGGAAGATGGTAGTGGACCCTCAACAACTGGAATAGCCCGATGCTTAGGGCGTGAGGAAGAGACCTTGAGTCTACGTTCCTTATGGCGTACATCGATCCTCGTTGCTACTGTGATCAAGTCCTCCAGAGAAGCAGGGACCTCACGAGTAGCAAGGGCATCCTTGACATAGCCTGCCAACCCTCTCCAGAAGATAGGAATCAACACCTTCTCTGGCCAATCTAGTTCTGCCACCAGAGTTCTAAAAGCAATGGCATAAGAACTAGTGGATAACGAACCCTGAGATAGATCTAACAGTCTCAGGGCCGCATCATGGGTAACCTGCGGACCCATGAATACCGCCTTAAGAGCATCAAGAAAGTCTTGATGTCTCAGAGTAACCACATCAGAGCGCTCCCATAGGGGAGTCGCCCATTCTAAGGCTTTGTCCTGAAGTAAGGAGATGATAAAGCCTACTCTGGACCTCTCCGTAGAGAAGCGAGAAGAGTTGACCTCTAGGTGTATCTGACACTGACTAATGAAACCACGACATGATCTGGCATCGCCAGAATATCTGTTTGGCAGAGCAAGTCGAGGATCATGTGCAGATGTCACCATGGTCTGAGGTTTATCCTCTATACTCTTGAGCCGTGACTCAAGTACTTGTATGTAACGGTGTAACTGCTGATATTCTGCCATAACTGCCAGACCCTTGGCTCAGTCCTAATGTTACGGGGGGCTGTCTGATAATAACCGAAAGGAGTATCAGACAGTCAGGGTCCACCGTGCAAAGACTTTGCTGCAGACTATGGCAGAGTGCAATACCTCTGTTAACTCACAGAAGGATATAATAAGTAAGTAAAGCAATTCCTCCCTTACTTGGAGGGTGTGTGGAATGATCTCTGTTAATAATCACAGAGACAAAGGCAATGTGTGCGAAATGGCACCTACCTAGGTCCGCTCTTCTAGTGGTGCAAAAGAGACGAACAGCAGCGTAAGCCGCACAAAGCTCCTACCTGCGTTCGCTCCACTAGTGTGCGAGGACACAAACCACTAGATATGGCACCTGCCTAGGTCCGCTCTTCTAGTGGTGCAAAAGAGACGAACAGCAGCGTAAGCCGCACAAAGCTCCTACCTCTGTTCGCTCCCCTAGTGTGCGAGGATACGAACAACTGCCAGACGCAGTATAAGGAACGTTACCCTAGCGGCAACGTCCACCTACGAGTAGAATCACAAGGCCCAGCCAGACCATGTGCCTCAGGCACCTGCCTATGTCCGCTCCCCTAAGAGGTAAGGATACGGACAGCAGCCGAAGCTGTAAGGTATAAGAACGCTACCCTGCCGGTAGCGCTCACCTAGCATAGACAGAGGAATGCCTAGAGGAACGCGCACAGAGCGTCTACTCATATGCATGAACCAAGAGGACTGAGCACCATGCGGCGTGTGTCAGGGTCTTATATAGACTCTGTGCCTCATCCAAGATGGAGGACACCAGAGCCAATCCGCTCCCAGAACGACAGGAGTGACGTCATGCTGTCCTATCACCGAGCAAGACGTCACAAGCACATGACCAGCGACCAATCGGCATAGAAGGTGTCAGAGACATGTGACCTCGTGTCAGCGATGATGTCACCCGCACATGTGCAATGGCTCCAAGATTGGACTTAGTCTCCGGCGCTCGCACATGTGCAGTAGCAAGAAATCTGGACTTAGTCTCCAGCGCTCGCACATGTGCAGTAGCAAGAAATCTGGACTTAGTCTCCAGCGCTCGCACATGTGCAGTAGCAAGAAATCTGGACATAGTCTCCAGTGCTCGCAGCAACCGTAACACCTTCCTTCACTCCCCAGTAAATGTCAGGACATATAATATTCATCTCCTCCATGGAGCGCTTACGATTCTTGCCAACTCCGCATGTCTCCTCTTTGCCCACAGCAATACACTTGATTAACCATGCACAGACAGTGCCAGCATCTAATTATTCTTTTAATAAACTACCTTGTATTAGGTCAATTTGTGAACAAGGGTCAGATAACATTTATACGTAGCTGAACAGTGAGACCTTAGAGTCAATGCTACTGGTGGACCGTTGAAACTCCAGTCCTACACTGGGTGTGCAGATACTTTTTGGAAATTAAGACTTGCTTACTTTGGACACATCAGACAAAGAGAGCATTCACTGGAGAAGGACATCATGGTCAGCAAAATAGAAGGAACAAAGCGAACAGGAAGACCAGCAACCCGATGACTTGATACTATGAAGATAACAGTGGAGAAGACACTAGTGGACCCATCTAGGCTTGTACAAGATTGGTCTTCCTACAGATCGCTCATCCATGAAGCTGCTGAGATCAGACCGAAGGCTGTTAAAATAAAAGATTTTAAAAAATTCTCCAATAATATTGGGGCATGCTCCATTGGGTTTCTAGAGATGACACTTTACGTTGGACTTGATCTGTACATTAACACTAATATTGCACTTATTGTACTTTTTTGAAAAATAATGTGATTATGTGGTGATCAGTAACCTCTTAGGTGTCAGAGTAATGCTTCAGCTTGTTACTTGCATTTGTGTTGCACAATATGTTAATATTGATGAAGAATACAAAACCCTCTTAATGCCGGTTCTCCGCATGCAGACCCCCCCCTACGTAACGTCATAATATTCATAGAGATGAGGCTTGTCCCAGTGTATACTAACCGATCGCTCGGCTTTCTATAATGTAAGGCCAGCTTCCCAGTTATCCAATATGTGTTTTCTTCCACCGGAGTGATAGTGCCTGCAGCATTTTATGATCTGGCTATGGACGCCAGTCCGGTACACAATTTTGTTATCAATCTCACCTGGCTCAGACATGAAAGAACTGTCCGGACTCAGTTTACGTATGGAAACCCCGCCATTATAGGATATACAATTCAGTGTTGCTCAGTAAATCATGGTTGCTCTCTTATTTCATCACCAATTATAAACCTGAATTTACTGATATCTGCATTTATATGTCTAGAAAATACTTTGAACTGATATGAAAGAATGCTGATACGTTCACCTTTGTATCACAGGGCTTTATGCCATGTGCATGCAGCAGGTAAAGAGTTAAGAGCATCTCGTCATGCATTTTATTTATTCCTTTTCTCTGTGTGTCAGAGGCCCTGAGATGAGCGGCCATTTTCCACATCCAGTAAATGAATATCTAACTGGAATTGATTCTCATTTTTAGTAGCAGGAAATAATAAATCCATGGTTGAAGGATTCCCCCTACTAGTCGCACTAGTGTCCAAGCTAAACAGCTGGCCCCATGCCTGCTACCTCTGCATGCCTGCAGGCCCGGCTTGGCCTGGCCTCTCTGCTCCAAGCATACAACGCTGAAGGAGAATTGTAATGTTATCCCCAGTTTTCTTCTCAGCACACGGAGTATATGTATGTAGATGTTCATATATACAGTGCATTGATACAGTTTATGTATGTAAGTGTATCTGTCAATGAATGTATATTGTGTATGTATGTATAATGTATGTATGTATGTATACCAGTGTATGCGTCAGTCAGTGTATACTTATGTATGCATTTATAACAGTGTATGGGTCAGTCAATGTATACTGTGTATGTACAGTATATATAACAAAGTGAGTACACCCCCACATTTTTGTAAATATTTTATTATATTTTTTAATGGGACAACACTGAAGATCTGACACTTTGATACAATGTAAAGTAGTCAGTGTACAGCTTGTATAACAGTGTAAATTTGGTGTGTCCTCCAAATAACTCAAGACACAGCCATTAATGTCTAAACACGTGGCAACAAAAGTAGGTACACCCTTAAGTGAAAATGGCCAAATTTTGCCCACAGTATCAGTATTTTCTGTGGCCACCATTATTTACAAGCACTGTCTTAACTCTCTTGGGCATAGAGTTCACTAGAGATTCACAGGAGCCACTGGAATCCACTTCCATCCTTCATGATGACATCACAAAGCTGATGGATATTAGACAGCTTGCGTTCCTCCACCTTCTGTTTGAGGATGCTCCCCAGATGTTCAATAGGGTTTAGGTCTGGAGAGACATGCTTGGCCAGTCCAGCACCTTTACCCTTAGTTTCTTTAGCAAGGCAGTGGTTGTCTTGAAGGTGTGTTTGGGGTTGTTAATATGTTGGAATTCTGCCCTGCAGCCCAGTTTCTGAAGGGAGGGGATCATGCTCTGCTTCAGTATGTCACAGTAGATGATGACATTCATGGTTCCCTCTATGACCTCTAGCTCCCCACAGATGACAGCACTTATACAGCCCCAAACCATGACACTCCCACCACTATGATCAACTGGTTGCCACTACATATGCTTGACACCATCTGACCCAAATACGTTTTCCAGCAATCCATGTTCTTAGTATGCTTGACTTCAGCAAACTCTTTGCTGACTTTCTTTTCCATCATCTTTAGCAGAAGTGTCCTTCTGGGATGACAGCCATGCAAACCAATTTGATGTAGTGTGCGGCATATGGTCTGAGCAATGATAGGCTGACCCCCTACACCCCATTAACCTCTGCAGCATTGCTATATACAATTTGGTATCAATGGGTGATTCCTATAGGGCTTTCTAGGGACAGATAGGGAGAACCCACATTGAGCGGGGACGTCATAACTAGATCACACCAAATCCACTTTTGACTTTATGTGTGTATGTTGTCTGTTTTCATTTTTAAGGTATATTTAATAAAATTAGTGTTTTATCTAAATTAAGCCTTAATGATCTAGGACGTATATACAGTATATGTGTTAACTTTAACCCTCCATCCCTTTGATGTGGGCTCTCACAGTGAGCCCACATCTTTCCTCGCACAAGTCGTCTGATCATTAGAAAACCATAACCATACTTCACTGCATCACCAGAACACCATAACCACTGTCAGTACAATCAGTACATGATTACATCAACAGAGGAAGAAAGGAAGGGATCCGGCACTAATTTCTTCTTAAAATAAAATCATTCAAAAGTTTATTGGATTCTTAAAAAATTCCTGTGGACACCATGGGGGGGTTACCAGGCATGGGAACTTTACGCTTTCGGACTTACATTAAAAACACAAAAAGTCCTTATTTTTAAAAATCCAATAAACTTTTGAATGATTTTATTTTAAGAAGAAATTAGTGCCGGATCCCTTCCTTTCTTCCTATGTCACTGTCTTTACCGGTTGGACCTACCGGTGGATTCCAGGCACCCGCAAGGAACAGCAGTCCGGGTTGCAAGTGAGCTGAAAAACCTTTTTTGCTATTACATCAACAGAACCACCTTCAATACTTGACAATATCACCAAAACCACCATCAGCACATGACTACATCACCAGAACTACTATCAGTACTTAACTGCAAAAACAAAGCTTAAGATAGCAATCAAATGCAATGACAGGTCAGCCACATTTGCAATTATATCACATAAACTCACAACTCCCATCATGTTCTTTACTATAAAAAGGAGATAAGGGAGATGTTGTTACCATCTATCAGAGTGCAAACCATTCAGTAACCCAAGTACTGATGAGATGTGATCAATATCATAAATAAACATTTACATGACAGTACCTTATAGATGACATCCTCTCTGATTGGAGTTGTTTTCATCCCTTTCGTCTTCATTTGGTACAGACACCATGATGACTTTGCACATCCACAGCTCATCTTTGCTGACTTCCATCTTCTCTGGCCTTCCGCAACACATCCCAAATTAGTGATGATAAGGTAAGAAAGAGGACCGCACTCCTTCGCTGTGCTGGCAACTTTATTCAAACAGGTGCAAGGTAAAAAGCTGGAGGCAACCTGTATGCCAGCTCCTGCTATGGACGACGGACGTTTCGCCTATTAATTAGGCTTCCACGGGTCCACATGTGGTAGTAGAACACCACCCCTTTTATAGGAGTGCATACAGGTTACATCACAACCACGTTAAAAACAATGGGGAATGACAGAACATTAAAACTACATGAATCATGCATGCAAATACAAAACATCATGATATTTACATTAAAAAACCAAAACACAAGTTACAGGTAAAAAAAAAAATGGGAGTTCAAGTATCACAAAAATATTGCAAGATCGACACGGTCATTCAAACCTAGGTCACCCCTGTGTTATGTCATTCCCCATTGTTTTTAATGTGGTTGTGATGTAACCTGTATGCACTCCTATAAAAGGGGTGGTGTTCTACTACCACATATGGACCCGTGAAAGCCTAATTATTAGGCGAAACGGCCGTCGTCCATAGCAGGAGCTGGCCTCCAGCTTTTTACCTTGCACCTGTTTGAATAAAGTTTCCAGTACAGCGAAGGAGTGCGGTCCTCTTTCTTACCTTATCATCATCCTTGGATCTTGTTTTGTGACACGCACCCCGCTCTGGACTGAATCACCGGCAAGTAAATACCCCGGGCATATGCGGTACCGCAGGTAACAGGCAGTGGTGCACGACCACTCTTCATTTGTGCATACATCCCAAATTAGTACTCTAAAAATAAGAGAGTACTTATAATGCTGTCTGCATAAAAATATCTGTCCACATTGTGCCCTAAATAGGTTTCTTATGGTATATGGACTCCACACATCATGCTCTTATGAGCCTAACACCTGCCACACCATCTGCCTTAATGAGCTGTAACCATCACACTGTCTGCCCATTATCAGCTATATTCGCCATACTGGTTGTCCTCATCAGTGATAAAAACTACATTGTCCACCCTTATGAGCTATAGCCATTACTATTATTATTTATTTATAGAGCACCATTGATTCCATGGGGCTGTACAGAGGTTACATACAAAATACAGATATAATTTACAGTAGACAGACTGGTACCGAGGGGAAAAGGTCCTGCCCATGCAGGCTTACATTTTACAGGATAAGGGGGAGGAGGCAGTAGGTAACTTGGGGGTATTTGCGGCAGCTCCGGTGGTGAGGTGGCAGTGGGGTCATTGCAGGCTGTAAGCTCTCTTGAAAAACACAATCCAACCTAATCAGCTATACCTATTATGCCATCTGCCCTTATCAGCTATAATTGCAACATAGTCTGCTCTTATCAGCTAAAATAATCACCATACTGTCTGCCTCTATCAGCTATAACCGCCACACCGTTTATCCGTATCAGTTATTAGTGCCAAACTGTCCACCATTATACGCTGTAACCACCACACTGTCAAATCTTTTAAGCTTAAACTGCCACACCATCCACCTTCATGAGATATAACCATTACACTGTCCACCCTTATGAGCTATAATCACCATACCGTCTGCCCTTATCGACCGCAGAAAAAAGAGGATGCCAGGCAGCCACAGGTACAAATGAGTTAGTAATTTTTTTAATTAAATTGTGCCCTCCCCTCTTGGAAGTAAGAGGTAATGCCCTGAGCGGGTGCCTTTGTGGTGCCCATGAGGCTTCAGTCGCCACAGGTTAGTGCACTTCACTTAAAGTGCAGTATCATCTTTGGTAAGGAGGGGGTTAATCACCGGTGTTTCCACATTTCAACTCATACAGCTTAGGTACCTTCTCACTGGGGACTGGACTAGGGTAGGCTGGGGGGTGGCCATAACAAGGCATGGGACTTTCCCGGTCACTAGGAGAACCACCTGGGGGGCGGGTACCACTTGGGCTAGAAGTAGGCGCAACCTTCACACAAATTTCAGTCAAGTTGGGACTTCAGTTCTGGCAACACGACACCACTTTCTTCCTTATTTTTCTTCACCGAGCCTGAGGCTTGGAGCGGGAAGCTCAGCCCAGGTTCCTCACTTCTGGAGGGGCATCCCTTGGGAAAGGACACTTTCAAATACCGGTGGTTACCTCTAACTTATCCGGAATCGGCTGGAGCCCATCACGGCAGAGACCGGTACCCCTGGGCAACCAACAGACAGTAATTAAAGACCTGGAACCGCCACTGCCGTGTCCATCCTTCATTGCCGGTGCTGGTTCCCCTCGCTTCGGTGCCACTGGCCACTACTACCACCATCATACTCCCTGGGGCCTAGCTTCACCTGCGGGAAGCTCAACTATCCTAGCTGCGACACCATCCTTCCCAGGGGACTGCAACCACAGCGGTGGTTAATCCCTGGCCGCATACCGCAGGTGGTGTCATGAGATAATTACTACTCCCAATGTCCTCATCTCATCATTCATTCCCCTTTTCGTGTACACCTCGGGGCCATGAAGCCGGGCAGGGCCACCCGTGACATCCCAGACCCGATATCACCGGCCCAGTGACAAGTATTTAACACTTGCCCCATGGGTGCTACACCTACCCTTCCTTTCCTGTCATCTCAGCCCTGTCTGCAGGAGCCTGAAAGCTATTTATACATAAGCTACACATTTAGAGTAGCAAAATTCAGTGGTAATACTTTGCTGCTAACCTGTTGTTTAAACTAAAATTCAAGGGATGAAAATATATTGATTTTTCTCCCTTTTTCCAGTAATTTTTTAGTCGATATTTATATTTTAAGCTAATTCTTTCTCCACAGCTTCCCAGCTACTTCAAGCAGACCTCATTCGTCACACCTAGCTGTGCTATGTCACCTTGCAGTGCTTGGGTCCCTCGTTAGAGGTGACAAGTGGCACTTCTAATGACACTCCACTCCTGGACTCTGCGCTTCCTCTGGCTAATTGGGCATTTTGGGTGATCTGTGCTGCCCTGAGTCCGTTCCAGGTGGGTTCACCCACTCTATAATGTGTTGACGGACAAAGAAGGTTGATGAGTTTTACAACCAAGTGTTAACCTGGGGGTCTAGAGCTTACCTGAGGGGGGTTGGAATCATGGCTTTCTTGCAAATTAACATTGTTTTCTTTTTTCTGTGTTCCTAAATTAACCCCTGAATGCTGAGACAGCCTCTACTTTACATATTTATTTAGTGTGCTGTTCTGTCTTATGCAGATGTTGTCTTGATATGATTAATAGAAAGTTATCGATGAAGGAAATTACTTACATTGGATAAACTTTGTACCAAACATTGACACAATTACAGTACACAGGAGTAGTCATACAGCTTTTGGGGTCTTGCAAGGGAGATCTGTCAATTTAGGCACACAGGGTGAATTATGGAAGACTACAACAGGTTTGTCACCATAAGTGATTGGACACATCCTTCTAAAGAAGATGCCATAAATAACAAATAACTTCTTTGCACTTGTTGAATATCCCCCCCACTTCTTTCTTGGACTTTGTTGACATCTGTATTGGAGGTTACCAAAGTTACCTACCTGCCAAAAATGTCAGGCAAAATAGTTCAATTAGCCCCATGATGGAAACCTGTGAGATCCCATAATAATCAAGACAATGCTATTAATGTTGTTGTTTGTGTATAAAAACATAATTAAAAAAATGGTAATATAAACAGAGCCCTAGCTGCTTTAACACCCTGATTATTTTGGGAAGATGTTTACCATATTTTGGAACAAGGCAGAGAGATTCACTCTCACTTAGCCAGATGACCAATAAACATCCTCAATGACCGTCTTCAACGTTAATTCTGTAGCTTTATTGGTATAATCATTCGATAGTCAGTATATGTACTGCTATCAAAATGCGGAGCACTCCGGGTTTGTCACCTGCGTGCCCCGTGACTGCTGTGCCCTGTTAAATTATTAAGTGGTTAATGCCCGTCTCACATAATATTCCCTTTTTCCTCCTCCTCTATGATGCATTTTTTTCCCCTCCTACATCGGGCTTCTTAAATTCCTCTGCCTTTCCGGTTCCGGCCTGTCCTCCTTTGTGAGACCCAGAGCTCATCGTCCACCCTCCCTCCCTTCTCTTCTGTAAATGTTTATTATTGTGCCTCACAAGTCACGGCGATTTTCTAGGCTAACACAAAGTCGTTACTGCATCGGGAGTCCGGTCGGAGCACACAGCTTAGTTGCTAATGGTTTTCCAGGCCAGTTGCCTGATGACGAGAGCTGTGACCTAACCCATCCACAAAACATGAGAGTGTTACTGTTATCTACCTCTCCAGTAAAAGTTACGGTTAAAGTTACACGTGGGGTGTGTTTATTACGTGGGACTTCGGTTCGGGTTGTTGGGTTGTGGCAGTCTGAGAAATGATCAATATTAATGCGTCAATCCCTCATGGACCTTCCTCCCATTCAGTGCAGGCAGGTGAACATATATGGAGTGGCTGATGCAATATAAAGGCCTAGTCACTGACTAGGCCTCATATGGCGTCACAAGGCCTAGTCAGGACTGTAGGCTACAAAGCCTTTAGGGGTACTGCGATGACTGGAAAGGAACAATGAGGGACCAGGTGGAGAGCTGCATGGAGAGGGGAGAGCCAGATATTATGTTCTTTATACATTATGTTTATTTTTCTTGCATTGAATAAATTCAGTGTTAATTAAATTTCCTGGAAAAAATTTACACAAATCTGTAAATTGGAAATTTTTGAAAATGTACTCATTCTTAATCACAGGTTTTATATGGACATTAAAATAAAGGCTTCTGACAACACATCACTTCTGGTAAACAGTGGTTTATGGTTCTGGCAGTGTTTTTCCGGAAGCATACGTTTTGCCATGTTTTTGGTCAATTTCATGGTGGCTATTTTTTATACTCAAGAAGGGGTTAAAAAAAGCTGCAAAGTCTTATCATATGCACAGCAACTTGTTTTTATGTTGCAGTGCAAATATTCATATTTTTTACATTTCTTTAGCACCTTTTCAGACGGGTTACGGAGTGTACTGTCCTGAAAATATATGTGCATATAACATAATAGAGCTTATAGAAGGCATGGTCCTGATTGTCAACCTCTCTAATCTGCAATTTAGGTTTATGGATTCATTGCGTTTCATAGAATATGATTTTAAGTTTTCTCCAACTATAAACCATCTACATAAACCTACATAAACCGTTGTGAAGCTCTTCAAGAAAGTTCAATGGCGCTCTTCATCCCTCCATATATTGTTTGCATAGTGTCAGGCAATCCACCTGATAGCTTTCTGTGCGGCATAAAAGAAGGCTCTGGATAAATGTTAATATTGATCTGCAGCAGCACTTGGGAGAATGGAAGGAGGACAACAGTAAAGTCAGTAATATATCAGCATGAATACTCATAGTAGTTGGTCATTACAGCCCCTTCATCATCATGCTCTGCTCTTTACAAATGAACACAAAGATTCTGCCATGGATGTAAAATAGACGACTAGACTTAAAACACAGAAATAGATGTCCTCATTGTAGTCCTATTTTATACTAATCGAACAAGCTTGCCCTCACAAGGGTGCTCTGTACATTACTTTGAAAACTTGTCACCTAAAAAAATTTCAATTTTTTTTCAATTTTAATAATTGAGTTTTAAAATTCATAAAAAAAATCACAAGTATACCTCAATCTCACAAAAATAATTTACATCAAGTGGAATGATCCCAGTGAAGCAAGAGTTTTTACCTTCAGCTTGGCTTCCGGGCAGACCGGCAGACCCGAACAGGCCATCTGCCTAACTGGGCAGATTCCTCGTGGGCTGTATCACTCAACTGCATAGTGGGCCACCAGCCACTTTTTTTCTAACTGCCAGCCACTTAGTTTTTTGCGAAAGGCACCATGCATGTGTGTCGCCCAGGGTTATGGGGTACTCTGTCCCGGGCGGTGTATAACTAAGGAATGTCACTTTGGTGGCCATTGCCTGGTCCCGTGCCCTGGGTGCTTTTTGAAAAGGGGGAATATTTACAGAGGATTTGAATAATGTTCACATGTGACGCCACTTGCAGTTTTGCGGCTATAGGAATGGAGCCGCCGCTGCACAGTTTTAACTACTGGGGCTGATGTTAGTGGCATCCTGGATGTTAGGCCCTCCTCAAGCAGGCGCCAGGCCCCAGAGGGTAGGTGATGTAACGGGTGTCGGAAGAAGGTAGGCCACACAAGGGTTTCAGTGTAACTGGTTCTTTACTCACTTCCTGGTGGTAACTGGTCACCCGAGGCCGGCTGGCTTCACCTTCAGGTCCCCTTAGTCCTAATGCTGGTTTAGTAACCTGGTGCTTTCTTCCCCTGCACCTGTCTTTTAGTTGGTGGGTCCCCGTGGCGTAGAGCAGCTGGGGGTCCCCTCCTGTTTGTGTTCTACAGCAGTCCGTATGACGGTAGCGTGAACCCTGTGGGGATGGAGTCTCTGGTCCTGTCTCCATTTCTCCTGTTGCTACTGAGTCCCGAACTTTAAGGTCAGCGAGGTCCTTGATGGTCTCCTCACTGTGCAAGTGTTATCAAGTCTGCCTGGAGTTTGTGCCTGACCTAGGGTCCGGTACCCCGTTGGTGCGTGGTTCCGGGAGTACTCCACCATACTCCACCGGCAACTAACCGCCTGGGCCCCCAGGTCACTTTTCACTCCTGTCAGTCCGTTCACTTCCACTCTTTCACACTGACTATTACCGACTGTCCACTGTCTGACCCTCCCACCTGGTTGTCTAGTGGACTGTATTGGCTCCACCTCTAGGCGGCTACCCATTGGTCCAACCCTCTCCTGGTACCAGTCTATGGGGAATTTGGGAAAGATCAGGGATTATCTGGAATGTTTGGATGTTACCGGCACTAGTCTGCTGGGTCCCTGGGGGTAGGCCCTGCATCCTGGTGAGGGATGCAGTACCTTGTAGCTCCCTGATGGCTTCAGGTGCGCTACACATGTAGCGTTCAATATTGGATGCCACCATGCCATACATAAGTCAGGATTTAGTTTGACTCTGGCAAGTGTCAGCATCAAAAATTTATTTGTGGAGTGTGTCAGCGTGCATTGCTTTCCTGTTCCGCTATAGCCTTTGTATCTCATCAGCCACAGTCATCCTGAGCTGAGTTAGCTCCTGCAGGCTCCAGAAGGACTGCACCTGAATTTTTCCTCCATCCCCAGGATCTGGGTGACTTAGCAAGTGTTCCCAGCCAAGAGCACAAATGGGACCCCGAAAGACTTAAAAAGAGAGGTAAATAATTTAAGACAACAAAGAGTCCCTCGTTCACCAAATTATTATTTAAAATGAAATGCCCGCAGCTTTGATGTAGTCTATAGCGTTGCACGATGTCTACTGATTCTGTAGCACAATCTCTGGAGCCTTGTTCTGAGAACGACACTTCATAGGTCACTCCAGGTCAAGCTGCTCTCTGCGATACCCGGTGACTGTGCAGAGTGCAGCCTCACTGGGAGTGATACAGAATCGGTGGACGTCGTAGGAACACCATGAACTAGATCGGAGCTGCAGGGATTGTTTAAATAATAAATTTGTGAATAAGGAACTGTCACTTGTTTATATTTCTTTACCTCTCTCTCTTTATGTCTTTCAGGTTCCAATTTGTGGACAACGTCGGATTCCTTGGACTACTTCGGATCTTCATGGCTATTTTTAAATACATTGATGAATCAGGGCAAGAGTTTAGGAGTATTTTATTTTTAAAAAAATATTTTTTTTGTGTGCTCTTTCTTATTTTTATTTTAAGTTAGTAATGGGGGTGTCTGTTAGATGCCTCTCCATTACTTACCCCAGGACTTGATGCCAGCCGACATTACACAGCTATAAATGCATACAGTTGCACACTGAAAAAGCCAAAAATGTACAAGGGAAAATATGGCACTGTATTACTGCAAAAGAGAGATATTTAGTTTATGTATTGGCCAATGCATGTAAGCCCGGAAACCAACGGCAAGGTATATCTCTGTAATTCGGTTTTAACTATCTAGGTTAAAAACATCCGTATCTGGGCAAAATGCCACTATTTGGACTACAAACCTCCATGCATGTATGGGCAGCTAGGCTCCTGCTATAATGGTTATGAACACAGCCAGGTCTTAGGGCGGAGTGCTCAGTCAGAAAAAGACTCACTAGAAATATCAAAAAACTGACCCGCACATCCAACAAATGTGAACAGGTGCTAACTGAAAAAACATAGTAACTATAAATGCATACAGTTGCACACTGAAAAAGACAAAAATGTACAAGGGAAAATATGGCACTGCATTACTGCAAAAGAGAGATATTTAGTTTATGTATTGGCCAATGCATGTAAGCCCGGCAACCAACGGCAAGGTATATCTCTGTAATCCAGGAAACTAACCTAAATGACACTATCTAGGTTAAAATTGTTGGATGTGCGGGTCAGTTTTTTGATATTTCTAGTGAGTCTTTTTCTAACTGAGCACTCCGCCCTAAGACCTGGCTGTGTTCATAACCATTATAGCAGGAGCCTAGCTGCCCATACATGGAGGTTTGTAATCCAAATAGTGGCATTTTGCCCAGATACGGATGTTTTTAACCTAGATAGTGGCATTTAAGTTAGGTTCCCGGATTACAGAGATATACCTTGCCGTTGGTTGCCGGGCTTACATGCATTGGCCAATACATAAACTAAATATCTCTCTTTTGCAGTAATGCAGTGCCATATTTTTCCTTGTACATTTTTGGCTTTTTCAGTGTGCAACTGTATGCATTTATAGTTACTATGTTTTTTTCAGTTAGCAACTGTTCACATTACACAGCTGACATCAACCCCCAAAAATATTATCTTGATTGCCATCCCACCAGGGCAATCGGTGAGAGCAGGGTGAAGTGCCTATTCTGGGGTGGCTGTGGGCTGGTATCTTTAGACTGAGAAGGGCCCGATAACAATGGACTTTCCCATCAGCCTGCAGCTGCCTGCTATACTTTGGTTACCAAACATGGGGGGACCCACATCAGTTTTTTTTTATTATTTATTTATTATGTTAAACTAGGCTAAAAATACCCTTTAGTGACACATGAGAGGTACTAAAAGATGCAACTGTTCAAACTCTGATCTAATCTAAGCAATCCCTTCTGCATCAACTCTCACTGAACTGGTTCTAGAGGACAGTGTGTCGAGCATCACGCTCGCGGGTCTCATATAAGACCCAATGATGCTATGCAGACGGCCAATCACAGTAATGCCAGTATCCAATATGGCTACAGCATTACAGTGTATGGCAGGCAATTACTGCATGTTTATTGGCTAAAAGTCGCAAAACATGTGGAGGGGGGACTCGAACATAGTGATCGAGTACCCGCAATGCTCAATCGCATATGTACCGCCCCGCGGCCTCGGCTGCAGCCGCCAAGCCGCACTCGGATCCGTGCTCGTACTGCGGGTGGTGACTCGAGCCTCTCACGGACCCGGGGGTCATATCGCTCTACAAGGGGGGTTGGCGCTACGCGCGGGGGAATGCGGGTGTTCGGTTTTGGGATCATTGTTCGTGACGCCACCCACGGGTTGTGGCGATGGTGGACACCACCGCTGCGGTGAAGGTACGGGGACTCCCGGGAGCGGTGTAGTGACACAGCTAGGTGTTGACCCCTCCATGGATAGGGGGATGTTGGTCCCGGGGCCCGGTTGTGCGAGGGTCGGGGTGTAGGGCACAGGGTTGCGGTGCGGCGCGGTGCCGGATGGCACTGGGGTACTCACGATTAAACCACAGAGTCACCGGTAAACTAAATGGAGGGATGGATGGGGCCCGCAGCCAGCTGCAGCCTCCTAGTCGGGTTGGCAATGTCCGCTTTTCTCCTGCACCTGTGTTTGTAGTGTGACCACTGTGCCTGGGCACTGGTAGTCCGCTCCCCAGTGTGTTTGTGTCATAGGAGCCCCTTTTGCCCGCAGGCGCTGGCCCTTGGATCTCTGGCGGTGGCTACTATCCAGACGGGTTGGGCTGTTGCCTTCAATCGGGACTTTGGTGGGAATGAACCCCTGAGGTCCAGACCGCAATCAGTTAATTCGACTATGGTGGTGGTGTATAGCCTAGTTCGGGGTCTAAGTACCCTGCCTGGTGCTCCGGTATCCTGTTAGCTCCCCGGTTCGGTTCCGGCAGGCCACTACCCTGTCCCGGTCCCTCACAGTTCCACCGGTCGTATTCCCGGTCTCCTGCAGGCGGCCACTGCCATCTGCCTGCCTGACTGATCTGGGGTCCTAGGTTCTGACCCAGGCCCCGCGTAGTACCGTACTCAACTTCTCTCCACTCCACTGTACTGAACTGAACTCTTTGTGTGACGCCCTGGGCAAGCCAGGGGTCACAGGTCATAACACCATCACACCCTACACCCCAGTTAGGAACACCTAGGCTAACAAAATCCTTGTTGCCTTCCTCCAGGGGCTGATGTTCACACCAGGGGGTGGGCCAGGCGGTTGGCTCCGCCCACCGAGGAGTACACAGCCCTGGAGGCGGGAGAACCAGGCAGTTCAAGTTAGGGGAGTGAAGTAGAAGGAAGCAGTAGTGGAGCTAAAGAGAAAAGCTGAAGTGACAGAAAAGTGACAGTAGTAAAGCCTGAAGTTGGTCCGGGTGTGTGCCCCGGACAGTGACAGCAAGGTCAGCAGACGGCGGTGATAGTCTGCAGGGGGACTGCTCGGAGGTTGCTGGAAGGATCGCGGACGGGTGGTGACCCGGCGGTCTGGAGCAGTATACGAAGAACAGTCAGCACCAGGGCAGGGGCCTTTCGGATCCCGGCAAGGCTAGGAGTCGCCATAATTTGCCAAATCCGTCAGTGAAGGGGACGTCTGTCTCCTAACAACCAAGTCCCGATTGAAGGCAACAGTCCAACCGTAACAGAGAGACACCGCCACCGCCAGGGCACCAGTTTCTCAGGGCCAGCGCCTGCGGGCAAAGTAGGGCTCCTCCGGCCCATATCCAAGCCGGGGAGCGGGTTACCGGTGGGAACCCATCGCAACCATCATCATCTTAGGTGCAGGGAAAAGGGACCGTCACCGTCACCTACTAGGGAAAACAAGTGCAGCCGTCCATGGGAACCGTCTTTCCAGCCGTGTGTTTTACCGAGAACTGTGTCATCGTCTCAGGCTGAGTGAGTACCACAGTGCCGCAAGGCACAGAGCTGCCCCCGCGTCCCTGCACCCCACCAAGCCCTGCATCACCCACCTCATCATTTGGCCCCGGGACAACTAACCCCCTACCCACGGAGGGGAGGATTAACATCTGGCTGCTCCATACCACCACTCCCGGGATCCCCATACAGAGCAGCGGTGGTGTCAACAAATCACCACAACCGTGGGTGGCGTCACGGACAATAAACAATCCCAAATCCCAATCCCCTTTCACTCACGGGCGAGGAGCGCCGCTCGAGTCCCCGGGATCTGGCCCACCACTCGAGCCACCGAGCAGCAGCAGCAGGCCGCAGTGCCAGCCGGACCCGAGCAGTAGGGAGAGCGCGGCGTCCCCTCCTCCGCCCGCGACATTTGTGCACTGCACTATGTTCCTGCCTCAGGCCAGCAGACTCCTCGGAGGGCATGTCTTTCCACCTGACTCCGCCCTCCTGGTGTGCCTGTCTGACTCTGAGGGAGGCAATCAGGTCTTTGTGGTTGACTGGTGGTACCTTTCTAGTGTGGGGGTGTGCGGTGAGTGTAGTAACCTGTGACCCCTGGGGTCCAGGGCGTCACATTTATCATTAGTCATCAATTGGCATACTTATGACCACATGACAACTAGCTTCTCACCCACTTCCCCAATAAGAATCTAGTTGGAACTTAACTTAGTATGCAAATCACATATGAAATTGCATGATGACCACTCAAACCGGCTAGTAGAGCTGAATCCTAAGGCTGCATATATTGCACCATGTTAGTATTCAACAAGCCTATCTGCTGGCTAAATGTCTGTACGTGGCTGAAAAACGTCTTTAATGAGGTGATGAAAGAGGCTGTATAATTAAATCTAATCTTTATAATGACCTGACCTTAGGTCCCCTGCAGCAGTACCACTTCAAAATCTTGTCCTGCGGCATGTATCACACAAACAGTAAAATATTAGGGGACAGGAGGCCATATGCATCAGTAACGAGGTGCAAATTTTGCCAAATTTGTACATCCCATATGTACACCCTTTGAATTATGCCTTAAATTTCTTACATGGGGCAAGACATTTAACCCCTGCAACGTACACGTATAAGAGGATGACCCATGCTTGTATGTTCTTGCACCTGAAGATACCAACCGTGTTATTATGTCTATGTATATAATGTGATGTTTTTATATATAGCATGAAGTGTGTCGTAAGATGTAGCAGTGTTGATAATGTCAGTAAAAGGTAACATGTTACATAGCATTTCAGATAGGAACAATATGTGTATATGCGGTACAGGAATGTTATGTAGGGAATAGTAATGTATAAAATAGGTACAGTGAGTACCAACGTAAGATGAAGTGTTTAGTAAGACAGGAAGCTTGTTCAGCTACTGACTGTAGGTCAAGAAAGAATTAAGCTGTGGGAATATCCACAAGAGGAGGAGTCAGTCTCTAGGAAAAGAGGACAGACTGCATCTTAGTTAAGTGTAGACGTGCAAGTCCATAGAATACCTAGGCTGCACTAGTGGGTGCTTTGTGGCGACTTCAGTCTTCAACCATTATCACCTGAGTGGTACGGCAAGATTAAAGATCGCAGGAAGGACTCAAGGAATACGGACATATAGAAAACTACCTTCATCACACTACAAAATAGTCCATTGACTAAAGAGGCTGTCTTGTTAGCAAACGGACACATAGCAAGTCAGCATTAGTGTCTTCCCTAGCCAATAATGAACTCACTCTAGTAGTCTTTAAGAGGACGCTTAGCATAGACCTGGGCAAGCAGGTTAGCACTAGAATGAATGTAAGATGAGGTGTATAGTCTGTACACTTTGGTCGATGGTCAGATCGTTAGTGAACGACCCTCCCTGTGGGTGGGACAGCCACGACCCATTAGTCTGAATTTTTGTCACTGACTCCTTTGTGGATGGTGTGGAGACCCGGGGCTCAGTGGGTGCTCTCGTCCGCTGGCCCAGCCGCCTTTAGAAAGACAGCATGGCCCAGGGCTCATCCCAACTGAACGCACAACCTCCTTAACCGTGGGCGGAACACTACTCAGACAACACAGGGTGAGGGAATCACAATATTAAGACTTTATTGGATCCCCAAAATATTAACGGCACATAACACATAACCAGCAAAACACACAAATGTAACAGGCAACAGAGTCTCACCCTTCCGCTGGCTCACCAGGGATTTAGAATGTCCGTGCTTCAGAGCTTCCAGGGCTACTTACTCCAATCCAGCAGCACCCCGCTTTTTGCGGGCACCCACCGAGAATGGAATAACGCCAGATTTAGAAAGCTGGCTGAGGTCCTTAAAGTCTGTAGCCAGGTGACTGGATTGTCCCAACCTGGATTTCCTCCTTAAGTAGTCTCTGGTATGATGATATAATCCTGGCAGCCAGAGTCGAAATCCCTAGACTGTGGATATGGTCTCCAATCGGAATCGAAGTCCCTAGATTGAAGCCCTGTAGCCAAGTGATCCTCTAGTCGGAGCCAAAGTCCCTAGACCGAGTCTTCAAGGCATCATGGTTTTAATCCCCTAGCCAGCTCCTAAGGGGTGCTTCACACACAGCGAGCTCGCTCCCGAGATCGCTGCTGAGTCACGCTTTATGTGACGCATCAGTGACCTTATTAGCGATCTCGCTGTGTGTGACACTGAGCAGCGATCTGGCCCCTGCTGCGAGATCGCTGCTCGTTACACACAGCCCTGGTTAGTTTTCTTCAAAGGCGCTCTCCCACTGTGACACACAGATCGCTGTGTGTGACAGCGAGAGAGCGACAAATGAAGCGAGCAGGGAGCAGGAGCCGGCGTCTGGCAGCTGCGGTAAGCTGTATCCAAGATAAACATTGGGTAACCAAGGTGGTTACCCGATATTTACCTTAGCTACCAGCCTCCGCAGCTCTCACGCTGCCTGTGCTGCCGGCTCCGGCTCTCTGCACATGTAGCTGCATTACACATCGGGTTAATTAACCCGATGTGTACTGTAGCTAGGAGAGCAAGGAGCCAGCGCTAAACAGTGTGCGCGGCTCCCTGCTCTCTGCACATGTAGCTGCATTACACATCGGGTTAATTAACCCGATGTGTACTGTAGCTAGGAGAGCAAAGCTAAGCGGTGTGCGCTGGTAACTAATGTAAACATCGGGTAACCATACCCGATGTTTACCTTAGTTACCAGTGTCCGCAGCTTCCAGACGCCGGCTCCGTGCAAGCGCAGCATCGCTTGCACGTCGCTGCTGGCTGGGGGCTGGTCACTGGTCGCTGGTGAGATCTGCCTGTTTGACAGCTCACCAGTGACCAAGTAGCGATGCAGCAGCGATCCTGACCAGGTCAGATCGCTGCTGCATCGCTAAAGTGTGAAGGTACCTTAAGAGCTTAGACTGGATCATGCACATCCATCAACAATTGGTGACTTAAATAAATCCCTTTTATAGCCATAACCTTCCCTTAGGATTAACTGTGCCCTTATCAGATTGGTTGTACAAGGTTGCTTCTCTTATTGGATGAATTTCAAGCTGCATGGATAATGTTCATTTAAATGATGTGGATAGAAAGACTGAGGATATCTACATGTAGTTTGCAAGTCACAGACTAGACAATGGCTACTAAGGTAATTTACATTAGATTAGCAATACACAACTACATTACAATGATTGCTCTGAAGGGTCTGGTCCCAAACAATAGTTTAGCAAACATGAGTTAACACACAGAAGAAGGACTTACAATAGAAAAATGAGAACTCCAGGTAGAGTATAATATGACCAATTTACAAATAACCTCAACCCCTATTAAAAATATACATTATATTAATAATTGGTTAAAATTCCAAGAACACACAAACACAAAAATACCAGAAGCAGGTAACCCCTATATGAGAGTCGGCAATGTATATATATATATCTCGTGGAAGGGGGGGGGCAAACCCTAGTAACCCTCAAAGGACTAGATGTCCCTACCTGTCAACGGAGGGTGTGACGCCTTAAGTTTCCGGGCGCCCCCGTTCCACGACGGCTTTCCCTCTTTCTCCTTACCCTAAAACCAGGGACAGTGCTCAAATAAAGGTAAATAAGGGGATTCAAATAAAGGTAAATAAGGGGTTAAACTTTAACCCATGCTAGGCATTGGGTGTCCATGTCGTCACAGATGGGTACTGGTTTGACAGGCAGACTAACAAAAGGCATGACTTGCGCCCTAAAAGACCTTACACCCAGCAAGGCCCAGCCCCTCTTGCTCTGGGAGAGGTGCCGACAACTGGAGGGCATCCTTCACTGCCCCGGACCACCCTTACACATGTACAAAATACGCAGTGTGTGGGTGTATGGAGGAGGCTCAGGACTCCATCTAATGGATAGAAAGACATTTCTACACTCTTTGCATTGAAAACACAAGATTATCATGCGGGTCAAGTACTCATTTCTATGGAGGAGTTGGGAGAGATTGATGATTCTCCAAAACAAATGTTCATTTGGCAGTTTTTTCATGTGTATGGCCAACGTAAGTTATAAAATGAATAAATCATTCATCCGTTTCTACAGTATATGAAGCATTACTTGACCAGCTATCTACTTGAACCTGGAGAAGGAGTTGGCCCACGGAGCATCAGTTTATCAATAATCACTACTTACTAGCCATAGATGCTAGAATAACTAGACGTACCAAGATCACTTATTCTGAATAAAACATGATTCTGATTGAGGGGGTCAAGTATTTTAGTCTAAGGCCTGCAATGCCATACAGCTCAGATTCCAAAGCTCCAGAAATCGGCAGAGCCCTTTCTGACTGCACAGGTTAATTGTACATTAACTTTGCAAAGTCTGCACAATTATGTATCACTGTGTCAGTTAGCAGGTACCTCTTTTGAGTATTTTTCATATTTTTTTTTTTGCAAAAGGCCAATCATAGATATTTAAGGCATATTTATGTGTGATGATGAGGTACTCTATTCATTCACAAGCCATTCTCATTGAATGTGAGATTATTTTCTATTGCATTCAATGGGTGGCACATAAATAGCTGAACAATAAAATGCAGATTTTTTTTCACGAAAATATGATAATGATCAACTGCAATCATATCTATACTGTGTGCACAATTATTAGACAATTGGATATTTTGACCATATAATCCTTTTTATGATTTTCCAACTCCAAGCTGTATAAACCTGAATACATATTTGGTAAAGAAAATCAGGTGATGTGTATTTGTGTAATGAGTATGTTATATGGCCTAAGGATATCAACATCTTTATCAAGGTGTGCAGAAATATAAGGTAGCTTGTTTTTCCTCAGGAAAAATGGGCTAAAATGAGAGTTAACTTAGCCTGAAAAATAAAAAATTGTTACAAGTAATGATGGGCGAACCCCAACTGTAAAGTTTGGGGGCAGTACCGGACAAATAGTGTCCATGCATGGACCACGAACACAGAGTTCTCAGGGAAGTCGTCTTCTTCCTCTTCCCTCTTCCCTCTTCCCTCTTCCCTCTTCCCTCTTCCCTCTTCCCTCTTCCCTCTTCCCTCTTTCCTCTTTCCTCTTTCCTCTTTCCTCTTCCCTCTTCCTCGCATCTGTGACTGGTTGTGAAGTGTAAAAATAAATAAATAATTGGAAAAATTGGTGTAGGGTCCCCCTTATATTGATACCCAGCACAGATAAAGCAGATAGCTACAGGCGGCGTCCCTTAGCTATGTGCATTATTTTGACTGTGTATCAAAATATGAGAAATCCCATGCGGCTTTTTTTTAATTATGTAAATAAATAATTTTAAAAAATAGCATGAGATCCCCCCCAATTTTGCTACCCAGCCAAGATAAAGTGAACAGCTGAGGGCTGGTATTCTAATGCTGATTAGGTCCATGGTTATTGCGACCCCCCCAGCCTAAAAATAGCAGCACAAAGCCACCCCAGAATTGTTGCATCTATTAGATGCGGCACTTCCGGTGCTTTACCCAGGTTATCCTGATTGCTTTAGTGCAGTGGCAATTGGGGTAATATGAGGGGTTTATGACATCTTTTATTTGTTAAAAAAATACAGCTGTCATCAAGCCCAAGGTTAATAATGGGCAGGTATCTATTAGACCCCCCCCCCATTACTAACCCTGTAAGTCAAAAGAAATAAACAGAAAACACAGATATTCAATGCGTGCACATAGCCTAATCCGGTAATCCGGCATTGACTTCAATGATATACCCTGAGGTGACGTCATTGAGTTCAATGCATTCACCAGAGTTCAGTTCACCTGAGGTCACTGCTGACGTACCGTGACACTCCAGCTGTGATGTAAAGTGAACTCAGTGACATCACCACTGTGGCTCTGTCAGTGTGTCCCTGATTCCACAGTGAGTGGTCACGTTTTCAAATGTGACTGTGTACTGCGACCTCAAATGTAGCAGAGCTGGGATTGTCGTGGGACCCTGTGCGGATTATGTCAGACCTGCATGGGTGTTTTGGAAGTTAATAAATTGGAGAAAGAGGGTGTGGTTTTTTTTGTAAATTAAGGATTTTTCTATGTGCTTGTGTTTATTTCTTTTGACTTACAGGATTAGTAATAGGGAGTCTCATAGAGTGAATATGCATGAGAGTTAATTATTGGAGTAGGAAGCAGTGTGCCTTGCGAAAGTATTCGGCTCCCTTTAATTTTTCAACCTTTTTCCACATTTCAGGCTTCAAACATAAAGATAAACATTTTAATGTTATGGTGAAGAATCAACAACAAGTGGGACACAATTGTGAAGTTGAACGAAATTTATTGCTAATTTTAAACTTTTTAAAAAAATAAATAACTGAAAAGTGGGGCGTGCAATATTATTGGTCCCCTTTAAGTTAATACTTTGTAGCTCCACCTTTTGCTGCGATTACAGCTGCAAGTCGCTTGGGGTATGTGTCTATCAGTTTTGCACATCAAGAGAATGAAATTTTGCCTATTCTTCCTTTGCAAATAGCTCAAGCTGAGTGAGGTTGGATGGAGAGCGTTTGTGAACAGCAGTTTTCAGCTCTTTCCACAGATTCTCGATTGGATTTAGGTCTGGACTTTGACTTGGCCATTCTAACATCTGGATACGTTTATTTGTGAACCATTCCATTGTAGATTTTTCTTTATGTTTGGGATCATTATCTTGTTGGAAGACAAATCTCCGTCCCAGTCTCAGGTCTTTTTCAAACTCCAACAGGTTTTCTTCAAGAATGGTCCTGTATTTGGCTCCATCCATCTTCCCATCAATTTTAACCATCTTCCCTGTCCCTGCTGAAGAAAATCAGGCCCAAACCATGATGCTGCCACCACCATGTTTGACAGTGGGGATGGTGTGTCAGGGTGATTAGCTGTGTTGCTTTTAAGCCAAACACATTGTTTGGCATTGTGCCCAAATAGTTTGTTTTTTGTTTCATCCGACCAGAGCACCTTCTTCCATATGTTTGTTGTGTCTCCCAGGTGGCTTGTGGCAAACTTTAAGCAACATTTTTTATGGATATCTTTATCTTTGAGAAATGGCTTTCTCCTTGCCACTCTTCCATAAAGGCAAGATTTGTGCAGTGTACGACTGATTGTTGTCCTATGGTCAAACTATCGAACCTCAGCTGTAGATCTCTGCAGTTCATCCAGAGTGATCATGGGCCTCTTGGCTGCATCTTTGATCAGTCTTCTCCTTGTTTGAGATGAAAGTTTGGATGGACGGCTGGGTCTTGGTAGATTTGCAGTAGTATGATACTCCTTCCATTTCAATATGATCGCTTGCACAGTGCTCCTTGAGATGTTTAAAGTTTTGTAAATCTTTTTGTAACCAAATCCGGATTTAAACTTCTCCACAACAGTATCATAGACCTGCCTGTTGTGTTCCTTGGTCTTCATGATGCTCTCTGTGCTTTAAACAGAACACTGAGACTATCACAGAGCAGGTGCATTTATACGGAGACTTGATTACACACAGGTGGATTATATTTATCATCATTTGTCATTTAGGACAACATTGGATCATTCAGAGATCCTCAATGAACTTCTGGAGTGAGTTTGCTGCACTGAAAGTAAAGGGGACGAATAATATTGCACGCCCCGATTTTCAGTTATTTATTTTTTAAAAAAGTTTAAAATAAGCAATAAATTTTGTTCAACTTCACAATTGTGTCCCACTTGTTGATTCTTCACCATAACATTAAAATTTTTATCTTTATGTTTGAAGCCTGAAATGTGGGAAAAGGTTGAAAAATTCAAGGGGGCTGAATACTTTCGCAAGGCACTGTATTTATCTATTAAATAAATATTTTATTTCAATGTAAGTAATATATGAAATCTCTAAATGTAAACCAGAATTTTGCGTGTTTCTGCTTAATATATGTTTTGTGGCAAGGATGGGAGTCTGGTAATTATGCCATGCAGTCGTGGAGAGGAATGGGGTGGCTGTGCAATCGGGTGAAAATGCTTCAGCGTGAGAATGGCCTGGGAATTTCGGCCTTGTACAAACATAGGCATGCTGCATTGAACACAGCCTGTCATTCCACTGCTGTCTGCTGATGTCTATGTGCAATCCTTTTCTGCTGCTGTCCCTGATGGACTGCTTTCATCTATAGATCGCCATCATATATAAAATGGAAAAATAATTTCTTCCTAAAATAAAGTAAAAAAATGGAACCGATAAAACTCGAGGTGTGGTCTTCTGCTGTCCACAATGGTCAATTTCTTAGACTTCTGGTTGCCTCATTAATAGAGTTATGCCCTGCTTTGCAATGCCCTCCTCAGTACAGGCAGCATAACAGGCTTGTCAGCACATGCCACTACAGCTCTATCCTTCAGCTCTCTTTGCAGGCCACTCTTTGAGAACTTCTTGCACCAACATTACTTCTGTACAAAGGGGTTGCTGACCATTTGGAGCAACTTTTTTTTTTTTTTTCAAATAAAATGCATGTATTTGAGGCTTAAATCATTTTTTGACTTAGGTATCACCCTCTACTTTTTGCATTTTATAGCCTATTTGTTCTACTGTCTGTTGTTGGTTGCATTTTTATTTAACTGAGAATCTCTCTGTAAACTCGTTCTGACGGAAAAGTTTGTAATTATTTTATTTGTCTTTTTTGAGCTCCTCTATGTTGACTTATGCTACATTTCTAGAGCTAAGCTGATCAAGCATAATTTACATTTGCCTGTTCCTGTGGCTTTATCCGGGAAATTTGATTTACAAAGAAGTTATGCGCCATAATTTTAATGTCCACTATGCTCTGGGGTCTCACCAGATCCCAGAATATAATAAACATAAGACATAAAAAAAAAATATATTAAACTCTCATCTCCCACCGCACACTTCTCAACATAAGACATAAGAAAATAATAAATGATACTCTCACCGTCCACTTTTCCTATCCTCTTCATCACCTGTTCGGTCCTCACCACATCTTCAGTTCACCACCATTCGCCCTGGGTCCCTGGGTCTACTTCTTTAGCTGAGTGCAGTGATCTTGCATGTTGATTTTCTTCAAAGCATTTCATCATAATGCGCTCATGATTAGATGTTAACTTCTATGGTTCACAGTGATGTATGGTTAGATGTTAACTTCTATGGTTCACAGTGATGTATGGTTAGATGTTAACTTCTATGGTTCACAGTGATGTATGGTTAGATGTTAATTTCTATGGTTCACAGTGATGTATGGTTTGATGTTAACTTCTATGGTTCACAGTGATGTATGGTTAGATGTTAACTTCTATGGTTCACAGTGATGTATGGTTAGATGTTAATTTCTATGGTTCACAGTGATGTATGGTTAGATGTTAACTTCTTTGGTTCACAGTGATGTATGGTTTGATGTTAACTTCTATGGTTCTCAGGGATGTATGGTTAGATGTTAACTTCTATGGCTCACAGTGATGTATGGTTAGATGTTAACTTCTATGGCTCACAGTGATGTATGGTTAGATGTTAATTTCTATGGTTCACAGTGATGTATGGTTAGATGTTAACTTCTTTGGTTCACAGTGATGTATGGTTTGATGTTAACTTCTATGGTTCTCAGGGATGTATGGTTAGATGTTAACTTCTATGGCTCACAGTGATGTATGGTTAGATGTTAACTTCTATGGCTCACAGTGATGTATGGTTAGATGTTAACTTCTATGGTTCACAGTGATGTATGGTTAGATGTTAACTTCTATGGTTCACAGTGATGTATGGTTAGATGTTAATTTCTATGGTTCACAGTGATGTATGGTTTGATGTTAACTTCTATGGTTCACAGTGATGTATGGTTAGATGTTAACTTCTATGGTTCACAGTGATGTATGGTTAGATGTTAATTTCTATGGTTCACAGTGATGTATGGTTAGATGTTAACTTCTTTGGTTCACAGTGATGTATGGTTTGATGTTAACTTCTATGGTTCTCAGGGATGTATGGTTAGATGTTAACTTCTATGGCTCACAGTGATGTATGGTTAGATGTTAACTTCTATGGCTCACAGTGATGTATGGTTAGATGTTAATTTCTATGGTTCACAGTGATGTATGGTTAGATGTTAACTTCTTTGGTTCACAGTGATGTATGGTTTGATGTTAACTTCTATGGTTCTCAGGGATGTATGGTTAGATGTTAACTTCTATGGCTCACAGTGATGTATGGTTAGATGTTAACTTCTATGGCTCACAGTGATGTATGGTTAGATGTTAACTTCTTTGTTTCACAGTGATGTATGATTAGATGTTAACCTCTATGGTTCTCAGGGATGTATGGTTAGATGTTAACTTCTATGGTTGGCAAGGATGTATGGTTAGATGGTAACTTCTATGGTTCGCAGGGATGTATGGTTAGATGTTAACTTCTATGGTTGGCAAGGATGTATGGTTAGATGGTAACTTCTATGGTTCTCAGGGATGTATGGTTAGATGTTAACTTCTATGGTTGGCAAGGATGTATGGTTATATGGTAACTTCTATGGTTCGCAGGAATCTATGGTTAGATGTTAACTTCTATGGTTGGCAGGTATGTACGGTTAGATGTTAACTTCTATGGTTCGCAGGGATGTATGGTTAGATGTTAACTTCTATGGGTCGCAGGGATGTATGGTTAGATGTTAACTTCTATGGATGTCTCTGTGAGATGACTGCTGTTCCATCTTAAATTTTTGTCTAATTTTTGCTACAGTATTCTTACTAATAAGTAAAGCTTTGGTGACCTTCACCTTTCTTGTGTAATGAAATTAGTATCTTTTTAGGTCATGTGACATTTCTCTTCCATGTGGTGCCATTGCTGACACCATGAAATGGGAAGGGATTTTAATCTGTTAAATATAACCCTTTTAAAGTCAACTGTCTGCTGGACACCTGTTCAATGAATAATTACACTTACCTGTGGTTGAATTCTTGTTAATTAGAATTGTATAGTCTAAACTTTCGTTTTGCTCCTAAGACTTTCATTGGGAAATACAGTACTGATTTTTGCAACATGATCTTGAATTCATTTATTAGGAAAAATACTTTTGCAAAATAACAAATCTTGTTTGGCCCACGTTTGTGGGAGTATTTTGTAGTATGGTGTCCAACAGAAAATGTTGATTCTCAAAAGGAAACTAAAGATTTTTTTGATACTTGTTTATGCCAAGCACTGTATATTCTTCTTTTTAACACTCTACTGATGTATACAGCCTGTTGTAAGATGCTTTGCCCTACACATGGTCCAGCTCCTTGCTATATTTGTAGACAGGATTAGATACATTTAGTATCTTGTCGGCATCAATCACGTCTTGAATTGCTGTATAACGGTGTGCTAGTTCTAGCAAACTGCCTGTGACAGAACCGCTCTAATAAAATGAGTAGAGCGAAAGAAGTCGGCAGGAATGACAGACTATCTCCTTCCACACACAGTCCTCCACCTCGTACTCACTCTGTTACAGAGATCGCCCCCGGCTGTCCCTGCCGTACTAATCTAATTGCCCGCAGTTTGTACAAGCAGAGAGCTTTCAAGCAGCAGTGCAGAGGACACTATTACACTGGAGTCAAAGTGGGGGGATGACAGATTAGCGGATGACTCTCGCTCAGGCTCATTGGGGAAGACCTGTCAGCTGAATGGCGGATACTGAGAGATTTTATTCGAGTTGAAAGGCCTGTCTGTCTTCTGCTGAACACAGAAATGAAACAAGAAGCTGCTTCCACGGCACAGCTATTCCCAGCCAGTCGAGAGCCTCATGCAAGATTATTTAATAAGACAGCGGGAAAGCCAAGTGCAAACGTGCAGCTTCGCACTTACACAACACAGAAAGTTCTACGGGAGGGAAGTTTGATAATGCGCGCTTGTTATCCTTTTTGGAACCCTCAGGAAGAAGAAAAGTAGAGCATTCCTTGCCATTTTTAGATCCGTCAGCTCAAATATTTCTACCATCATAATGCCATATAATCACAAAATAATACTGCCCTATATAAGACAACCATATAGTGCCTAAAATAATATGCAAGATACAAATAATGCTTAAGAATATTATTGTATATAATATAAAGATAATATAACAATTAACCTATTATCTACCAATGTCCTTTTTTTGGGACGCCTAATCTTTTGCTTCTAGCAACTAAGGCGGCTTTTACACGCTGCGACATTGCTAGCAATTGCTAGCGATGTCCAGCGCGATAGCACCCGCCCCCGTCATACATGCGCTATCTGGTGCTTGCTGCCATAGCGAACATTATCGCTACGGCAGCGTCACACGCACCTACCTGCTCGGCGACGTCGCTGTGGCCGCCGAACAATCCCTCCTTCAAGGGGGAGGTGCGTTCGGCGTCACAGCGACGTCACCGCGACGTCACTAAGCGGCCGGCCAATAGAAGCGGAGGGGCGGAGATGAGCAGGACATAACATCCCGCCCACCTTCTTCCTTCCGCATAGCCGGTGGAGGCAGGTAAGGAGATGTTTGTCGTTCCTGCACTTTCACACATAGCGATGTGTGGTGCTGCAGGAACGACGAACAACATCGTATCTGCAGCAGTAACGACATTATAGAAATGAACGATGGGACGCAGATCAGCGATTTTTTACGCTTTTGCGCTCGTTTATCGTCGCACCTAGGATTTACACATTGCGATGCGATGTCGCTACCGGCGCTGGATGTGCGTCACTAATGCCGTGACCCCGACGATATATCGGTAGCAATGTTGCAACGTGTAAAGTCCGCCTAAAATGTTATAATTAGGTCCAATTTTTTGTGTTGTGTTTGTAAAATTAATGTTTTAAAAAGAGGAAATCATGTCATTGTCATTTTTAATTGAATATTCTTCCACGAGAGAGCTTTCAAAACACCTATTTTTGAGTTTTTTTCAAAATTTTCAAAAATTTGGCAAATTATGTTCCTGATTCATTAGGACCCAAATCATTAAAAATCTGTCATTTAATAAAAAAAAATGAAAATTGCTAATTTGGCAAGTAATGGGTTAAATGCATACATTAACAACAGAATATAAACACAGTAATTTGCTTCTGTATACTTTTATCATCCATTTACTACTCCTTTCCACTATGCATCAGTCACTTATCAATAAATCTGTCTTGCTCAAGACAAGCGGATGTCAGCTCAATAAGGTGTCAGACTACAGCTGCCGGTTAAAGTCTATGAAAAGGAGATGTAGGAACATGGGCGAGAGATAAAAAGAGAAAGGTGGATTGTGCTGCTGATTTCTAGTAAGTGTTTTATCTCACCACAGAGAAGAATTCACAACTACACTGCTTAGTACTGCTGCTGCTTCTGAAAATGTTCTACATAGTGTCATGGTGTACAAAGGCTAGTAAGGCATAGTACGGTGTATTCCCCACTAGGTGGCAGCAAAGTAGTGAAGGAAAGCCAAAGAAACACTGTAACAGATAGGCAGCTGAAGTACAGCAGAGTAACTTCAGCAGGCAGTTAACAGACGAACCACAAGGGGGCAACAGAGTAGTCAAACAGTCAGGGTGTAGCCAAGAAAGCCGAGTCACTGCAAAGGGAGGATCAATATCAAGTCAGAAAACAGAACCGAGTCGGAAGCCGGGAGATCAGGAATGGAGAGGGAAACACAAACAGACAGGAGAGGGAAATCAGGGGCTGGGACAGGGAAACAAATGGGGAAGGGTACAAGTCACAATACAGTAGCAAGGAGGCAGGACAGAACACTCACCAGAGCCAGTATACACACTGCAAGGCAGAAATATCACTGGCACTAAACCATAGGTAGAGAGGCAAGATATAGCATCCTGGGATCCAGAACGAGGCAAGAGAAGTTAACCCCTGACATGACCAGGCCAGAGCTGGGTGTAACCCGCAGCAGGGAAAAGCCGGCCTGGATCATAACACATAGACAGAGAAGAGCAGGAATCCCTCTGTAGTTAAATTATACTGGAGGGTTAGTTTCCTTCTGAGATTTCTGTTCTCAGGTACCTGATAACAAATGGGGGCCTAAGGAATTGCACAGTTAGTCATCCCATATTATCATATATATTTATGAATAGAACAATTTATAGTGCAATTTGTCACACTTTTGCGTTCTTGTTGCAATAAAAATAAAATCTGAATTATTTTTGAAATTGTTTAATATATTTGTTAAATTATGAAATATACGCAATAGCATTGGCTTTTGTTGATGTCGGGTGCTGACTGGTAAATTAGGCATTAAAGGGGTGGTTCACTAGTTAGATTTATGGGTCACAATGTTAGGGTGAACTCTTAACCAGAGATCACTTGTTGCCTACTGCCTGGCCTAATTCGTGTGGATCAAGTGCATGCGTAAGGAAATCACATCAGACACAGTCGGATGTGAAATCTCTTCTTGATCACAGTTAAGATGGCACCGAAAAGACAGAGATGAAGCATGCGACCTCTTGTATAGGCTAGGGGCATACACATGTTTTGATATGCCCATTTAGTGGGACAGTTTATGAGTTGGCCAATGGACAGATCCGTGTTGATGCTGATGGGCGGTCTAAGACTTCATCATCTGTTGGTTGGTCCTCTAGGTTGGCCAGTGGGTCGTTTCATTATGTGGTGGTCTTCTTACATCTGGACATTCCTTGCATTCCAGGCAAGGTGTGGAGAACAGGAAATGGCAGTCATCCTTAAATCTGTGACATGTCATATGAATGATCTGAAAACTGAATTATGTAAAGCAAATCAAATCAAATATATTTGATATATATCAAATCAATATATTTCCCACAATCCCCTGTCAAGAGGTTAATTAAGTATTTAATGGAAAGGCCCTCGTTAGCAACATCAATATAACGTTGAGAAACTAGGCTTTTCTCAAATAGATTGTGTGGGCAATACTGTCTGTAAGCAGCGCTATTACGGTCCGCTCACCCCCATCATGTGACATCCCCAGGGCTCTGATGTTCGATGATGTCATGTCAACTTCCAGCTGACCTGACATTACCAAGGCCAGCCCCAGTGTTCCTGGGTGACTGAGCTGTGTGCAGCGTTTCACTGCTTATCACAGCCCAGCATCACAGCGCAGCATTTCTCTTGCTCTCTCTTTCAATGCAGAGCACACAAGCAGGGGCAATGCTGGGCTGTGGTGAGCATTGAAACGTTGCATACAGCTCAGTCACTCAGGAAGACTGGGACTGCCCTTGGTGATATCAGGTCAACTGGAAATTGACGTGACATCACCGGATGTCAGAGGTCACGGAAGGGGATGAGCGGACAGCGATAGCGCCACTCACAGGCACAATTGGCAACAGAAGGTGTTTGAGAGAAGCCTTGTTTCTCAACGTTATATCGATGTGGCTTGGAAAACTTAGTAATGAACCACCTTTTTATTATTAATAATAATAATAATAATAATAATAAACTAAACATGAAATTGGTAGAATGTCTATAACCCTAATTTCTAAGGGATCACCTCTGGTTACTAATCTTACCACACCTACAACAGAAAAAAAGCAAACAGAAATAAACGTTGCGTTTGTGATGTTATTTTGCATCAGTATTGTGTATTTTCTGCTTTAAGATGTACCTTTCATTCTTAAATTTAGGTCTTCCAAATGATATAAATATAAAATTAATAAATAATATAGAAACTACATGGACAAAAATTGCAAACATCTCTCAATCTTTGAATTCAGGTTTTTCTATTCAGTCTTATTGCCACAGATATATAAAATTCAGCCATGCAGTCTTTCTTTACTAACATCTAAAAGAATGGCTCATTCTAAAGATCTTATTAATTCATCTTGATACTGTAAAATTATACCACCACCATTGTAACAAGTTAGTTTGTGATTTTTTTCTTCTTAAAAATTCCATGATCAACTGTGAGAGGTAATATTGTAAAGTAGGAACATTTATTAACCACAGAAACTCAGCCACGAAGTGTCAGACCACATAAAGTTAGAAAGTGGGGTCAACAAGCTGAGGCACATAGTGTATAAATGTCAGCAACGCTCTGGTGACTCAAAAACTGTGTGCCTGAAGCTTCATGGCATGGGTTTCCATGGTCAACCACCTACAGTTAGGTCCAGAAATATTTGGACAGTGACACAAGTTTTGTTATTTTAGCTGTTTACAAAAACATGTTCAGAAATACAATTATATATATAATATGGGTTGAAAGTGCACACTCCCAGCTGCAATATGAGAGTTTTCACATCCAAATCGGAGAAAGGGTTTAGGAATCATAGCTCTGTAATGCATAGCCTCCTCTTTTTAAAGGGACCAAAAGTAATTGGACAAGGGACTCTAAGGGCTGCAATTAACTCTGAAGGCGTCTCCCTCGTTAACCTGTAATCAATGAAGTAGTTAAAAGGTCTGGGGTTGATTACAGGTGTGTGGTTTTGCATTTGGAAGCTGTTGCTGTGACCAGACAACATGCGGTCTAAGGAACTCTCAATTGAGGTGAAGCAGAACATCCTGAGGCTGAAAAAAAAGAAAAAATCCATCAGAGAGATAGCAGACATGCTTGGAGTAGCAAAATCAACAGTCAGGTACATTCTGAGAAAAAAGGAATTGACTGGTGAGCTTGGGAACTCAAAAAGGCCTGGGCGTCCACGGATGACAACAGTGGTGGATGATCGCCGCATACTTTCTTTGGTGAAGAAGAACCCGTTCACAACATCAACTGAAGTCCAGAACATTCTCAGTGAAGTAGGTGTATCTGTCTCTAAGTCAACTGTAAAGAGAAGACTCCATGAAAGTAAATACAAAGGGTTCACATCTAGATGCAAACCATTCATCAATTCCAAAAATAGACAGGCCAGAGTTAAATTTGCTGAAAAACACCTCATGAAGCCAGCTCAGTTCTGGAAAAGCATTCTATGGACAGATGAGACAATGATCAACCTGTACCAGAATGATGGGAAGAAAAAAGTTTGGAGAAGAAAGGGAACGGCACATGATCCAAGGCACACCACATCCTCTGTAAAACATGGTGGAGGCAACGTGATGGCATGGGCATGCATGGCTTTCAATGGCACTGGGTCACTTGTGTTTATTGATGACATAACAGCAGACAAGAGTAGCCGGATGAATTCTGAAGTGTACCGGGATATACTTTCAGCCCAGATTCAGCCAAATGCCGCAAAGTTGATCGGATGGCGCTTCATAGTACAGATGGACAATGACCCCAAGCATACAGCCAAAGCTACCCAGGAGTTCATGAGTGCAAAAAAGTGGAACATTCTGCAATGGCCAAGTCAATCACCAGATCTTAACCCAATTGAGCATGCATTTCACTTGCTCAAATCCAGACTTAAGACGGAAAGACCCACAAACAAACAAGACCTGAAGGCTGCAGCTGTAAAGGCCTGGCAAAGCATTAAGAAGGAGGAAACCCAGCGTTTGGTGATGTCCATGGGTTCCAGACTTAAGGCAGTGATTGCCTCCAAAGGATTCGCAACAAAATATTGAAAATAAAAATATTTTGTTTGGGTTTGGTTTATTTGTCCAATTACTTTTGACCTCCTAAAATGTGGAGTGTTTGTAAAGAAATGTGTACAATTCCTACAATTTCTATCAGATATTTTTGTTCAAACCTTCAAATTAAACGTTACAATCTGCACTTGAATTCTGTTGTAGAGGTTTCATTTCAAATCCAATGTGGTGGCATGCAGAGCCCAACTCGCGAAAATTGTGTCACTGTCCAAATATTTCTGGACCTAACTGTACATGTAAGATACATGTCAGACGTAGATCATCAAGGATAATGCCAAGCATCGGATGGAAAGGTGCCACCATTGGACTCTGTAGCATTGTAAATGGGTACTGTAGAGTGGTGAGTCTTGACTCTCTATCTCTATCTTTCCATCTATCGCTATATATCAGTCTGGAGGATGAATCTGGGTTTGGTGAATGCCAGGAGAATGTTACCTGTATGACTGCATTGTGACAACTATAAAGTTTAGTCAAGGAGGGATAATGCTATAGGATTGTTTTTGGGGGGTTATCCTAGGCCCATTAGTTCCAGTGGAGATACAGTGACAAAGGGTAACAATGTTTTGAACTATTGACTTTCAGGCTACATATCTCACCATTCACTACAGCTTTGAACGTGACACTACCCTCATTATATAGACAATCATCTTGGCTCATACATAAATTTGACATGCAAATATTTAGCATATGATTGTCATGATGATCGGGGAGAGCAGTGGACCAGGGCTCCTTGACTGGCCCTCGTACAAGGGGGATCCTAGCTATTCCTTATCTCAGAGTTACCTCTGAAGATGAGGATGTCTGAGCCGCCTTTCTGACCCTTCTCCTGGCCAGCCCTAATCTTGTACTCTCTCCACCCCTACCCCAGGGAAGGGTCAGGACAGGAGTGTGATAAAACCAACAGAGGTAGACAAACACAGAAAACCAAAACTGTATCCCACAGCACACTCACACAAAGGTATAAGACAATAAGAGGTAAGGAGGAAAATAAGAGAAGGGAGGAAACAAGACAACGAAAGAATTCCACACCAACTTCAAGCACCACGCAATATAATCACCATCAGGACTGGGACACAACAGCACACGGACCAACACAGCAATAAAATTTAGTCGGCGTGGAAAGACAGAAACCATCAATTTAAAAAGGCAGGGAATAAATGGGATAGGTTTCCAACAACCTGTGAGTGTTGAGCAAAACTACATGTAACAATGATTAGTTATGCAGATTCTTGTAATGTCACTGCATTGTTACTGTTTTGCTCCTAATAATCTAAATTATTTTATTTTTTTTATTTTGCTAGCATTTTGTAAATCCACCTTCGGCTTTCAATGCTGCCTGAATCCCTCTGGGCATGCTCTTAATTAGATTCAAGCATGTCTCGACCGAAATCTGATCCCAGTCCTTTTCTACACGTTTGCAATGTTGGTGCATACTGGTCAACTCACTTTGCTATGTATACAGCTTTTTCTTCAACTCTACTCACAAGTGTTCGATTAGGTTGAGGTTTGGGGACTGTGGAAGCCAATCCAGAACCTCTACGTCATTGTCACTGAATCATTTCTTCGCAGCTATTGACATTGGTCATTGTCCTGCTGGATCACTATGTTGTCCTTTTCATACCCATAATACGCAAGTGTACAAAGTAACTCATCTTGTAGGATGCTTACATATACAGTACTTCAACACTGAGACATCCATCAATCCTGATCAAGTATCCAATGCCTATGCTTGTGACAGAACCCCATATCATCAGCTTTCTGTACTGAACTTGACAGATCCTTCAATTTCTTGATCCATTAGGCTCTTTTCCCCTTGTTTATTCCAGACCTATTTGCACCCATCAGATCCTAGTCTACTGATTTTCATCTCATTGCTCCAAATCACCTTTTTCCAATCTTGTGCTGTCCACTTTTTATACTTTTTTGCAATCTCGAGCCAACACTTCTTATGATAATATTGAAGTTGAGGTTTTCTTCACCTTTTTTGTGTCACCATTCCAGACTTGTGTAACATGCATAGCACAGTGTTTGCATGGAAGTCTGTGATCTCACTATTACGAAGTATACGAGCCGCCTTGTAATGAGCCGACATGTTGATATTTTGCCTGAACATCCACCTCTTGGCTTTTCAATTTATAGACGGACTTCATTTCTTATTCTTCCAACTTTCACAGCACTCACATGATGCAGTTTGGCAATTTTCTTGGTCGAGAGACTGTTATCGCTGGATGATTCCATTTTTTTTCTTGGGAAATGTTCTTCATGGCTGCTTCTCAATTCAAACCAGTGACTTTTGCTTTGGAATCAACTTAATAACACACTGAGCTTTTAGGGAATGTGTGAACACGCTGTAAAGCCCGCTTTACACGCTACAATATAACTAACGATGTGTCGGCGGGGTCACGTCGTAAGTAACGCACATCCGGCATCGTTAGTGATATTGTAGTGTGTGAAACCTACGTGCGATTGCAATTGAACAAAAAACCGTTGATCGCATACACGTCGTTCAATTACTAAAAATTGAACGTCCGGTTGTTCAATGTTCCCGAGGCAGCACACATCGCAGTGTGTGACATCCCGGGAACAATGAACACATCTTACCTGCGTCCCGCCAGAAATGATGAAGGAAGGAGGTGGGCAGGATGTTTACGTCCCGCTCATCTTCGACCCTCCGTTTCAATTGGCCGGCTGCTTTGTGACGTTGCTGTGACGCCGAACGTCTTTCCCCCTTCAGGAAGTGGATGTTCGCCGCCCACATCGAGGTCGTATGGAGGGTAAGTACGTGTGACGGGATTTAATGGTTTGTGCGACACGGGCAACAAATTGAACGTTCCGCACATACAATGGGGGCGTGTGCGATCGCATACGAGATCGCATGTGTAATTGTAACGTGTAAAGCAGGCTTTATTTATAGTATACAGGAAGAAAAAGATTTTTCCACCATCAGGGGCAAATCTGTATCAATGCAGTGCATGCTAAGTAGTTCCAGCAAGTTCAATTCAGCAAGTAAATATTTGCAGTGTTGACCCTTCTTCTTCAGGACCTCTGCAATTCTCCCTGGCATGCTCTCAATCAACTTCTGGACCAAATCCTGACTGATAGCTGTCCATTCTTGCATAAGCAATGCTTGCATTTTGCCAGAATTTGTTGGTTTTTGTTTGTCCACCCATCTCTTGATGATTGCCCACAAGTTCTCAATGGGATTAAGATCTGGGGAGTTTCCAGGCCATGGACCCAAAATCTCTATGTTTTGTTCCATCAGCCATTTAGTGATCACCTTTGCTTTATGGCAAGGAGCTCCATCATGCTGGAAAAGGCATTGTTGGCCGCCAAACTGCTCTTGGACAGTTGGGAGAAGTTGCTCTTGGAGGACATTCTGGTACCATTCTTTATTCATGGCTGTGTTTTTAGGCAAGACTGTGAGTGAGCCGATTCCCTTGGCTGAGAAGCAACCACACACATGAATCGTTTCAGGATGCTTAACAGTTGGCATGAGACAAGACTGGTGGTAGCGCTCACCTCTTCTTTTCCTAATAAGCTGTTTTCCAGATGTCCCAAACAATCGAAAAGGAGATTCTGTCACGCTCCCCGGCTCCCCTGCCATGCTCCCCGGCTCCCCTGCCTTGCTCACCGGTTCCCCTGTCACGCGTCCCCCGCTCCACAGCCTCCATGCCCCATCACCTGCGGTCCCCAGGCAGCCCGGTCCCCGCTCCCGGCGCCCGTCGGCAACTCTGATCCAGCCCGGCACTCCTGCCTCCTGTGCACCGCTCCCTGCTCTGGCTTCTGGCACCCGGGCCTCGCGCATGCGCATTAGGGCGCATGCGCGGTCATTGACCCTCTCTTAAAGGGCCAGTGTCCTCCAACAGGATATTGAAGTATCAGGTACAGGGTATATAGGGGGATCCTTTCCAAGCGGGCGGGGCCTGTTCTTCGTGTTTGCTAAGCTAGGAGTCAGGTCTCCTTGTGTCTTGTGCCATACTTACCTATCTCTCTCGTAGAGTCGCTCCTGCCACGCCAACCGGTCCTGACGATACCCGAACCACGAACGGTGACTGTCTGCCATCCCGTCTGTTCCTACCATCTCCGATCCCTGTGGTGACCCACCATCTCGCTCCGTTGGTTCCGGATTCTGCCTGACGTCATCTCGGCCTCCGAACCTGAGCTCCGTCACCCGGACTACCTTCAGAGACCCCGTGGTCCCAGGGACTTCTTCACTCTACTCCTCTGCACGGACTGTCCTGCTACCCGTAGTGCTCCGGCTACCGGGCACCTTACCCTCGGTGAGGTGTTCAGCCCAGTGGATCCACCTCCTGGGTCTGCCCGTCCACCTGGTCCTAACAGTAAGAACAGGCCATGGATCCCGCCGAAGCACTAGCGGCCCAGCTGGGCACCTTGCAGCAAGAACTCGTACGACAGCGCGAGACCCAGTCCCACATGCTGGCCTTCATGTCCTCGGTGGATACCCGCCTGCACACGCTGCAAGCAACTGCCACGTCCCTGGCATCTCAGGCTTCTACTGCACAGTCCACGGCCACGGTTCCCGTGGTGGCTACCTCGGAAGCTTCTAAACTCCGCTTGGCCTCTCCACCCCGTTATGCCGGAGATCCCAAGACCTGCAGAGGATTCTTAAATCAGTGCTCTCTCCACTTTAAGCTGCTTCCGCACCTGTTTGCCTCCGACCAAGCCAAGGTGGCGTTTGTGATGTCCCATCTAGAGGGTGAGGCACTGGCCTGGATGAACCCCTTGTGGGAACAGGAGGACCCTGTAACCGCTAACATCCAGGACTTCCTGCAGGCGTTCAGAACCACCTTTGACGAACCCGGGTGTGCCGTCGCATCCGCCTCATCACTCCTCAGGCTACGTCAGGGGACCATGACGGTTGGGCAGTATGCCATCCGCTTCCGCACCTTGGCCTCAGAATTGGGGTGGAACAATGAAGCCCTCACCGCCGCCTTCTGGGAAGGACTCTCCGGTCGTATTAAGGATGAGCTGGCGGGCCGCGATGTTCCTTCCACACTGGATGCCCTAATTGCACTAGCCACCCGCGTGGACCTCAGATTCCAGGAACGATCCAAAGAGGTGTCCCGCGAGAGACGTCCAATACGGCATTCCTCTCCTCCGCAGAAGCCCGTCGTACCTCAGTCGGCATCGTCTGGCGTCTCTGTCCACGAGCCCATGCAGATTGATCGTCTGAGGCAGTCCGACCAACGCCGAGCAGAACGGCTCGCTAAGGGTCTCTGCTTCTACTGTGGAGAGGGCACACACCTGCTACGTTCCTGTCCAGAGAGGCCGGGAAACTCCAAAGCCTAGGGTTGGTAGGAGAGGCCACCCTAGGTGCTGGGACTCTCTCAGACCCGGTTACGTGGACTGTTCAAGTGACAACGGGAGAGACGCGGTTCACGGCTGAGGCGTACCTCGATTCCGGGGCAGCAGGCAATTTCATGCAGCAGGCCACGGTGGACAAGAACCAGGTGCCTGTTACTCCACTCGACAAACCCCTCGTGATTGCCTCTGTGGATGGGAGACCCCTCTCTGACACCATCTCGTGGATCACCAAGTCGGTAGAACTACGTATCGGTGCCCTGCACACCGAGAACATCACTCTCTACGTCCTTCCACACATGTCTCATCAAATCCTGCTGGGACTCCCCTGGTTACGGACACACGAACCGTCGGTCAGCTGGCGTACTAGTGAAATTACCCGATGGGGCTCCTCTTGCCACGAGAACTGCCTGAAGACCATACAGCCCATCCGACCACCTCCGGTTCCGGAGTCCCTCCCAGGACTGCCCTCGGCCTATTGGTCCTTCGTGGACGTCTTTGATAAAAAGGAGTCAGAGGTACTGCCGCCACATCGTCCTTGCGACTGTGCCATCGACCTACTCCCGGGAACTACACCACCTCGAGGACGGATATATCCTTTGTCCCCTGCTGAAACAAGGGCCATGTCTGCCTACATCACTGAGAACCTGGCAAGGGGATTCATCCGGAGATCCTCCTCTCCTGCTGGAGCAGGCTTCTTCTTCGTTAAGAAGAAAGAGGGCGACCTGCGCCCATGCATTGACTACCGGGGATTGAACCAAATCACCGTGAAAAATAAATACCCCCTGCCGCTCATCCCTGAATTGTTTGATCGGCTTAGAGGAGCTCGTGTGTTTACCAAGTTAGATCTTTGGGGTGCCTACAACCTGGTCCGCATCCGCTCTGGGGAAGAATGGAAGACCGCATTCAATACTCGCGATGGGCACTATGAATACTGTGTGATGCCCTTCGGCCTGTGTAACGCACCAGCAGTCTTCCAAGAATTGGTGAACGACGTGTTCCGGGACCTTCTCTACGTCTGTGTGGTGGTATATCTGGATGACATCCTGGTCTTCTCTCCGGACCTCCAGACCCACAGAGAGAACGTGCAGCTGGTACTACAAAGACTGAGAGAGCATCGTCTGTACGCCAAGTTCGAGAAGTGTGTCTTCGAGCAGTCTTCTCTTCCCTTCCTGGGTTACGTAATCTCCGATACCGGTCTGCAGATGGACCCAGAGAAGGTATCTTCCGTTCTCAACTGGCCCCCTCCTTCCGGACTGAAGGCAATCCAACGGTTTCTTGGATTTGCAAACTATTACCGTCATTTTATCCCTCACTTCTCTGCCCTGACTGCGCCTCTCTCCGCCTTGACCAAGAAGGGGGCTAATCCGAAGGACTTGTCACCTGCTGCAGACGCCGCGTTTGGCTCCCTGAAACAGGCATTTGCTTCCTCTCCTGTGCTCCACCGTCCTGAGTTAAACCGACAGTTCACCTTGGAGGTGGATGCCTCCTCCTTGGGAGCCGGAGCAGTGCTCATGCAGAAGTCCTCCTCCGGGAAGATGGTTACTTGCGGTTTCTACTCCAAGAGCTTCTCAGCGCCTGAACGCAACTACACCATCGGCGACCAAGAGCTATTAGCAGTCAAACTGGCTCTGGAGGAGTGGCGCTACCTTCTGGAGGGAGCAGTGTACCCCGTGATCATTTACACGGACCACAAGAACCTGGAATACCTGCGGTCCGCTCAGCGACTGAACCCACGCCAAGCCAGGTGGTCCTTGTTCTTTGCCAGGTTCGATTTTCAGCTCCATTTTCGGCCCGCGGACAAGAATGTGCGAGCAGATGCTTTGTCCAGGTCATTCATGCCCATGGAACAGGAGGAGGAGACGTCTCAGCCCATCATCTGCCCAAGTAAAATCATTCCGGTGGCCCCTGTCACCCTGACCCAGATACCGCCCGGGAAGACCTATGTCTCTGAGACTGACAGACAAAAAGTGTTGCACTGGGGCCATGCCTCGAAAATAGCCGGCCATGCTGGTCAGAAGAGAACATGGAGTACAATTGTACGTCACTACTGGTGGCCATCCCTTCGCACGGACGTCGCGTCTTTTGTCTCAGCCTGCTCCTCTTGTGCCAGGAACAAGACGCCCAAACACCTGCCATATGGTCGCCTTCTGCCTCTGCCTATTCCCTCCGTTCCGTGGCAATTGCAATGGACTTTATTACTGACTTGCCCTTGTCCACCGGACACACAGTCATATGGGTCGTGGTGGATCGGTTCTCAAAAATGGCTCATTTCGTCCCTATGGCTGGACTGCCCTCTGCCCAGGAACTCGCTAACGCCTACATCCAGCACATCTTCCGGTTGCATGGCTTTCCATCACACATTGTGTCCGACAGAGGAACTCAGTTTACCTCCCGCTTCTGGAGGGCTCTCTGCAAACATCTGGGAGTGGCTCTGGACTTTTCTTCAGCCTACCATCCTCAGTCAAATGGCCAAGTGGAACAAGTCAATCAGATCCTGACCTCCTTCTTACGTCACTACGTTAATGCCCATCACGATGACTGGTCCACGCTTCTTCCTTGGGCTGAATTTTCCCATAACCACCACGTCAGTGAGTCCTCCTCCAGCTCTCCCTTCCATGTCGTTTACGGACTTCAGCCTTCCGTCCCATTACCTGTATCCTCTTCCTCGGATGTCCCTGCTGCTGATGCTGTAGTCCGTGACTTTACAACAATTTGGGACTCTGTCAAGACGTCCCTTGGACGTGCTTCCCTGCGGATGAAGAGACACGCAGACAAGAGGCGTCTGGATCCTCCGTGTTTCTCTCCAGGAGATCTGGTCTGGCTTGCTTCCAAGTACGTCCGATTGAAGCTACCATCATACAAGCTGGGCCCTCGCTACATCGGGCCGTTTAAGGTCATCAGCAAGATTAATGAGGTCTCCTACAAGCTGCAGCTCCCGGCCACGATGAGAATCCCCAACTCCTTCCACGTCTCCCTGCTCAAGCCGGTTGTCCTTGGTCCCTTCTCCGCTGCTGCCAGTTCTGCTCCTCTTCCTATTGCTGATGATGACATCTATGCGGTAAGGGATATCATGGCCATGAAAACCGTGCGGGGCCAACAGTTCTTCCTGGTGGACTGGGCTGGGTATGGTCCTGAGGATAGGTCCTGGGAACCCCGGGAGAATGTGGGCACTCCCCTGATACGTGCCTTCCTGTCCCGGCTGCGGGGAGGGGGGCGTAGGGGAGGGGGTACTGTCACGCTCCCCGGCTCCTCGGCCATGCTTCCCGGCTCCCCTGCCATGCTCCCCGGCTCCCCTGCCTTGCTCACCGGCTCCCCTGCCACGCGTCCCCCGCTACACATCCTCCATGCCCCATCACCTGCGGTCCCCAGGCAGCCCGGTCCCCGCTCCCGGCGCCCGTCGGCAACTCTGATCCAGCCCGGCACTCCTGCCTCCTGTGCACCGCTCCCTGCTCTGGCTTCTGGCACCCGGGCCTCGCGCATGCGCATTAGGGCGCGCGCGCGGTCATTGACCCTCTCTTAAAGGGCCAGTGTCCTCCAACAGGATATTGAAGTATCAGGTACAGGGTATATAGGGGGATCCTTTCCAAGTGTGCGGGGCCTGTTCTTCGTGTTTGCTAAGCTAGGAGTCAGGTCTCCTTGTGTCTTGTGCCATACTTACCTATCTCTCTCGTAGAGTCGCTCCTGCCACGCCAACCGGTCCTGACGATACCCGAACCACGAACGGTGACTCTCTGCCATCCCGTCAGTTCCTACCATCTCCGATCCCTGTGGTGACCCACCATCTCGCTCCGTTGGTTCCGGATTCTGCCTGACGTCATCTCGGCCTCCGAACCTGAGCTCCATCACCCGGACTACCTTCAGAGACCCCGTGGTCCCAGGGACTTCTTCACTCCACTCCTCTGCACGGACTGTCCTGCTACCCGTAGTGCTCCGGCTACCGGGCACCTTGCCCTCGGTGAGGTGTTCAGCCCAGTGGATCCACCTCCTGGGTCTGCCCGTCCACCTGGTCCTAACAGATTCATCTGAGAAAATGACTTTACCTCAGTCCTCAGCAGTCCACTCCCTGTAACTTTTGCAGAATATCAGTCGGTCCCTGATGTTTTTTCTGGACAGAAGTGGCTTCTTTGCTGCCCTCCTTGAAACCAGGCCTTGCTCAAAGAGTCTCCGCCTCACAGTGCGTGCAGAAGCACTCACACCAGACTGCTGCCATTGCTGAGCTAGCTCGGCACTGCTGGTAGTCCGATCCCGCAGCTGAAACAGTTTTAAGATATAGTCCTGGCATTTGCTGGTCCTTCTTGGGCGCCCAGGAGCCTTTTTGGCAACAATGGAAGCTCTCTCCTTGAAGTTCTTGATGATGCGATAGATTGTTGACTGAGGTGCAATCTTTGTAGCTGCGATACTCTTCCCTGTTAGGCCATTTTTATGCAGAGCAATGATGGCTGCACGTGTTTCTTTAGAGATAACCATGGTTAACTGAAGAGAAACAATGATACCAAGCACCAGCCTCCTTTTAAAGTGTCCAGTGGTGTCATTCTTTCTTAATCATGACTGATTGATCGCCAGCCCTGTCCTCATCAACACCCACACCTGTGTTAATGGAACAATCACTAAAACAATGTTAGCTGCTCCTTTTAAGGCAGGAATGAAATGATGTTGAAATGTGTTTTGGGGGTTAAAGTTCATTTTCTTAGCCAATATTGACTTTGCAAGTAATTGCTGTTAAGCTGATCACGCTTTATGACATTCTGGAATATATGCAAATTGCCATTAGAAAAACTTAAGCAGTAGACTTTGTAAAAATTAATATTTGTAGCATTCTCAAAACTTTTGGCCATGACTGTATGTTTGTGTGTGTGTATGTGTGTATGTCCGGGATTGGCATCTGCAACGTCGCAGCTACAGCCACAAAATTTTGCACACTCACACTTCTGGACCCCAAGAGCGTCATAGGCTATGTTTTGAGGGGAAATTTTAACCCCGCGCTTTACAGTTATTCACCAAAAAACCTGCCTCAATTAAAGCGAATGGAGCTGGGAGCCACATTGCAGCCAGAACTTCAGAAGAATGCACAGCCACGCCCTTAAATGGAATGTTGGCGTGTCACAATGCAGCCAGGGAAAGAGACAGACACAGACAGGGAAAGACGCAGACACAGACAGGGTAAGAAACAGACATAGATAGGCTAAGAGACAGACACAAAGAGACAGACAGAGACAAAGAGACAGACAGGGAAAGAGACAGACAGGGAAAGAGAGAGACAAGTTAAGAGACAGACACAGACAGGTAAAGAGACAGACACAGACAAAGAGACAGAGACAGACACAGGGAAATAGACAGACAGGGAAAGAGACAGACAGGGTAAGAGACAGACAAAGACAGGTAAAGAGACAGACAAAGAGACAGACACAGGGAAAGAGACAGAGGGAAAGAGAGGGAAAGAGACAGACAGGGAAAGAGAGGGAAAGTGACAGAGATAGATAGACAGACAGGGAAAGAGATAGATAGACAGGGAAAGAGATTGAGACAGACGGAGAAAGAGACAGAGACAGTCAGAGACACAGATAGGTACAGAGACAGGCAGACAAAGAGAGAGAAAGAGAGAGATACAGAGGGGGGAAACAGACAGAGAATGGGAGAGAAACAGAGAGACAGTTAGTATCCCGGGCAGCGCCGGGTGCTATGTTGTGAGGCGAAATTTTAACCCCGCGCGTTCCAATTTACCAATCAATTTTGCCCCTATCTACATAATGGGGAAAAAGTGAAATGAAAAGTGTTGGGGGCAAATTGACAGCTGCTCTCGAATAAGGAGTAGAAGATTACTTCACATTACTTGGCCAATTTAAATAAACAATTTAATAATTACATTTCTATCTATTTGTTTTGTGGTTTTTGTGTGCAGAATACATTTTTGTTAATACATTCTATTTTGTTAACAGCAGTTATTAACCCGGGCGAAGCCGGATAGTACAGCTAGTATATATATATATATATATATATATATATATATATATATATATATATATATAATGGTCCAAAAAAAGGGAACACCAAAATACAAAATCCTTTATTTAAGTGTTCCCTTTATTTTTTTTGAGCAGTATATATTTAGGATGGATGGGCAACATATATACCAGAATGGGGAACATATATTAGGATGGGCCCAGGATGAGACCATATATACCAGGATGGGGGACATTAGTACAAGATGGGGGTCATTACTACATAATGAAGGGGGAGGGGGCAACACATATCTTTATAAGATTTAGATTGATAAAAAGGAATATACATCTGACCAATGTATGTACCAAGATGGGTCCAGGATGGAGGGCATATATACTAGGATCGGCCCAGGATTGCCTACATATATATCAGGATAGGGGACATATATACCAGGATAGGCCAAGGATGGAGGACATAAATACTAGGATGGGCCACATATATACCAGGATGGGGGACATATATACCAAGATGGGGAACATATATACCAGGATATGCCCAGAATTGGGGCAGTAGTACAGGATGGTGAACATAACTACATAATGAAGGGAAAGGGAAGGGAGGGGCAATACTTATGTCTTTATGGGATTTAGAAAGCTAAAATGGCACATACATCTGACCAACAAACGGACTCTAGTTACACCACTGCCTATGACATTGATTCGGGCCTACTAATAAGAGTTCATATCAGGGGATTCCAGCAGGTATGAGGTGATTTGCAGAGTTTCTGTCAGCAAACATAGAATATTGACAAAGGTGCTGGACCAGGGTCCTGCAAATCGATTTGCACATCTAAAATTTAGACCAGTATTTGAATTTACCAATGTTTACTGTTTAATGTTTACTAGTGTGCATTCAGAAAAATATACTGTTAGATATGGAAAAAAACTCCAGTTATCTATTGTTTTTATTTTACATATATATATATATATATATATATATATATATATATATATATATATATATATTTTTTTTTTTTTTTTTTAAGCATGTCTCTCATTGATCCTATGCTTTTTTTGGCAATATTTTACTTTCCAAGCTTTCTAGACCAGCTGCAGTTTATATACAGTCTCAGATTCCCAGAAGTATAATGGAATAATAGCATTGGTTGCCAAAGCCATGAATGGTGTTGTGCCAATGACACCATGCCCACCACATCTGGGCAAAAGTACACAGGCCTTCAGAAAGCCAAGAAACAGATATTCTTTACCAGATAAGACCTCCATTAGGAAGTGGTGTGCAATTAAGGAAAAGGTAGTTTTCAGAGGTATCCAAATTTAGATCCAAGGAAGTATTGAAAGATTCCAGACCTGAATTTCCAATAACAACATCACGATCATCTGCAAGGAATAGATCTTCAGTGGTGGTCTGAGATGTGTTGATTCCTTCTTTTACAACCCTTAGCTACTGCAAAATGTGTGTGATTTGCTGTACATTTCCATGGATGATACAAAGCCAAATAACTGGCGCCAGTGCTGTGATGGGAAAAGTGGAGGTATAATCAGTCATCATAAAAAAACCTTCATTTTGGAAGGACTTTTTTCTGCCTCCTTCATATTTCATGACATTTTTTTATGTCAATATATGCACTGAACAACTTTATTTCTGATGTCCAAAAATATTTGTTCAATGTATATCATATGTGAAAAATGGCTAAAAATTCAGCCAGATGTTCACTACGCAGGCAATTGTGTTTAGAACTTGCGCCTACTTTGCTTACCCCATTTCAGCGTAAAAATTTCTGCCCAATCTCCTTCTTTGGCTGCAATTCAGAGACTTCACTTCCATAATGTTACAACATATGATCACAATTGACAGCTACTTCTGAAGGATGTCAACATTTACGGATATATACTATAATATATTCAAAAGAGGCCAGTGATTTTAACTGGAGAAGCGTTTTAGAGATTTGCTACCTGGATAAGCTTCAGGAAATTTTAAGATTGTTTAAAGCACTTTGAATAATGGAAAAGAATCGAACAACTTCAAGGATATAATATGGAAGACGTCTGCATTGTCTTAAATAATGGAAAAAGATCACTTGATAATTACTGTACTGAAGAATTGCTCCTGACAACCTTGTTGGAGGATCAAATTGAAATTTTTTAACAATTTCTGGCAACAACGTTGTTTAGTGATCTATCGATTAGAAGATTTAAAGTGTAGAAAATATTATCCAATGTGAATCAATGTCAGTAGCTGTTTTAATTTTTGGGATTAATTAGGGATGTGGACTTTGGCATATAATGGAGCAGAATAGAATATTTTTTTACTTTGGTGTTGACAGAATGTTTGTGGTACTATAGATGGCAAGGAAAACAAGAGGATCCTTTAGGATTGCTTTCAAATTTAGTGTAGGGACTCGCACGCATGAGGACCCTTGATGTTGGGTTGCGAGCATCTGTATTTTGGTCAAAACAAAAAAATCAACTAATACCATATATTTTTTTATTTATTTATTTATTTTTTTGCATTTATCATATCTTTATAAAGGATTAGGGAAGGCAGAGCAGTACACATGGACCTCATTAAAAGTAAAAGGCAACAACTTCAATAAGTATAAGTACACAGAGAAAGACAGAAGTCTTCAGATTTGTCTAAATATCCATATATCCCACGGTCAAAAAATGGCAATAAAAAGCTCTATAGTAAACATAGATGTTTATTAGACAGCAAATACATGGGATATAAAAAATGATCAATACATTAAAGACAGGGTTTTGACAAGGATAGTGTTACGTCACCGCCGGAGTCTGCTCCAGCGACTTCTGCTCCGATCGCCAGGCGACGCCGTGTTCCTGCCGTGGATGGTGCTGGTGATGGGAGAGGAGTCGATGCCAGCAGCACCGGTGGGCGCAGGCTCCGATCATCCACTGGGCTGGGTTATCTTGGGATCTGCAGTACCGCTGGCTGACTGTAGGTGGCGGGTGTCTCCCAGCTGAAGTACCATCATTCAGCTACAGCTAATGGGAAGACACCACACCCTTCTTATTCCCCCTCCTGTCTGCTGGCCTCTGCCAGAGATAGTTCTGATTCTGGCTCATGTGCTGTTTGTTTTGTGATTCCTGTGCGCTGACTTGCTTGTTGTTGACTACCCTTCTGCCTGCTGTTTTGTACCTCGCTGCCCGACCCGGATCTGACCACTGCTACATTTTCTGTTTACGCCTTTGCCTGCCGATTCTGTCCCTGTTCTGCTGTTCCTGGTTTGACCCTGTCTGACGACTACTCTCTCGGACTGCTGCCTTCCACGGGTAGAGATCTCCAGGGCCTTGTGTAATTCCAAATCCCTGTATAGGGGTTAAAGGGTTTCAGGGTTCTGGGGTCCTGCTTGGTGAGTGGCTTCCCTGTAGTCTGTCCATTATATCCTACCTGAGTCTGTTTATCCAGTCAGGTGTTACAGATAGGTGAAAAAATCCCCATATGGGGCCACATGCAAAACAGTATACAAAATAGCTCCCCAGTAAAAAAAATGCTGAGTGGTAAAACCAAGCATACAAATGGGGCGGAATAGCAGCAAAACACTTTAATAAATAAGCTGAGCAAAGTCAGGAGTCTGTGTGCTAAAAATCCAGTGAACCAAAGGTAACACAACAGCACAGATACAATACAAGGGAGCTTACCAAAGTCAAGTAGGTTGCATGTGGACACACATGGGGACAAATCCCAACACGTGTTTCGTGTGACTTCCTCAGGGGACCGTGTTTAGTGTAGGGACTCACACGCATGAGGACCCTTGATGTTGGGTTGCGAGCATCTGTATTTTGGTCAAAACAAAAAATCAACTAATACCATATATTTTTTTTATTTATTTGTTTAGTTTTTTGCACTTATCATACCTTTATAAAGGATGCAGGCAGGCCCATTAACCCCTTCACGACCGGACAATTTTTGGCTTTCCGTTTATTTTCGCCATTCTTCTTCTGAGAGACGTAGCTTTTTTATTTTTCAGTCAATATGGCCATGTGAGGGCTCAGTTTTTGCGGAACGAGCTGCACTTTTAAATGAAATCATAAATTTTGCCATATAGTGTACTGGAAAATGGCCAAAAAAATCCAAATGCAGAAAAATTGCGATAGCACCATTGTTTTTGAGATATTTTATTCATTGTTTTCACTATATGGTAAAACTGATGTATGCGTGTGATGCCTCAGGTCAGGGCGAGTTCGGAGACACCAAACATGTATAGGTTTATTTTTATATAAGGGGTTAAAAAAAAATCAGAAGTGTGTCCGAAAAAAGTGGTGCACGTCTTACACCATATTCCGTGACCCATAGCGTTCTCATTTTTCGGGATCTATGGCTCAGTCACGGCTTATTTTTTGCATCTCAAGCGTTTTTAACGGTACCATTTTTGCGCAGATGATACGTTTTGATCGCCTATTATCGTATTTTGCACAAAATTTGTGGCGTCAAAAAAAGTAATTTTGGTGTTTGGAATTTTTTTGCCGCTACATCATTTACTGATCAGATTAATTGATTTTATATTTTGATAGATCGGGCGTTTCTAAACGCTGCGATACTAAATGTGTGTATATTTTTTTATTTTTTTAACCCTTTAATTTTCAGTGGGGCGAAAGGGGGGTGATTTGAACTTTTAGGTTTTTTTTTTAATTTTTTAAAACTTTTTTTAACTTTTTTTTTATTTTACTAGACCCCTAGGGGACTACATGGATCAGCAATCCGATTGCTCTGCCATATCTGCTGATCACAGCTATACAGCTGTAAACAGCAGATACGCTCATTTTCAGCTTCACTTGGCTCCGGGCCGAGTGAAACCGAAAGTAATTCATGTGAGCTACATGAGTCATAACATGACGCTGTGCTACCATGACAACCACCGGAAGTCACGTGATCACGTTACGTGACTTCCAGTATCGGCCCCTAAGTAAATGTTTACCGCCAATGCCGTTATAATGGCGCTGTCACATATTGACAGTGCCATTTAAGGGGTTAAACGGCAAGAGCAGATAATGATTCTGCTCGTGCCTAGTAGGCACACATCTCAGCTGTGAAAATCAGCTGAGATGTGCGCCGATCGCGGCATACCGCGGGCACTAACACTATGACCGCTAGGACGTATTATTACTGCCTGCGGTGGTTAAGGTGTTAATGTAGCCCTTGTAAACTGGGGTCTCTGTTCCTGTGTGGTGCACTTATGTAGTGCTGGGCAGCCTGCCTAGTTTTAATAGTATGGGCGTCATCAATAGACACTGTATACCTACATGTGTGAACGCCGCCTTATACAAGCCATTTGTGTGCAATTTTAATACAAAGTAATCACCCCCTCCATGGATTGGAAGTGTGTGAGTGGTTGCTACATCAGTGTTTAGCACCTGTTTCCTCCATCTTTAATAATGGGTTTTGATGCATCCTGTTAGTGCATTTGATTCTGGGGCCTGGGCAGGTTAACACTGTTGCCCTTTGTTGCTGTGATTTTTTTTTAGGATCCTTTAGGAGGTTGAATGAGAATTATAAAAAGTTGATTCTCTTTTAGCACAAATACTTCTCCATGAGCATTGCTGTCAGCCTTAAATCAGTTTCACACTTTCAACATTAACAGTCTGAGTTTGGACCATGATGTCTGAAAAGGCCACAGGTCTCCTGACCAGATCTCAACAGCTTCATAGACATGTATGTTAACCTCTGTTCGGGAGATCTGCAGCTGGTCCAGACATTATGATCCTTACTTAAGCGGGCTTTACACGCTACGATATCGCTAGCAATTGCTAGCGATATCGTACGCAAAAGCACCCGCCCCCGTCGTACATGCGATTTCGTGTGATCGCTGCCGCAGCGAACATTATCACTACGGCAGCGTCACACGCACTTACCTGGTCGGCGTCGTCGCTGTGACTGCCGAACAATCCCTCCCTCAAGGGGGAGGGCACGTTCGGCATCACAGCTACGTCACCGCGATGTCACTAAGTGGCCGGCCAATCAAAGCGGAGGGGCGGAGATGAGCAGGACCTAACATCCCGCGCACCTCCTTCCTTCGTCATTGCGGCCGGCGGCACATAAGGAAACGTTCCTCACTCCTGCAGTGTCACATACAGCGATGTGTGCTGCCGCAGGAGCGACGAACCACATCGATAATCAACCATTACCGATTTTTGGTTTTGGGACGACCTCTTCATGGTGAACGATTTTCACCATTTTTGAGGTAGCTTAAGGTCACTGGTAAGTGTCACACGCTGCGATATCGTTAATGACGCCAGAATGTGCGTCACTAACAACGTGACTCTGACGATAAATCATTAACAATATCGTAGCGTGTAAAGCCCCCTTTAAATTGTGATGGTCCATAATGTGAAACCGGTCTAATGCCAAAGCAAAGGGGTTGACAAGCTTGTTTCTAAGGGTGGCTTTACACGCTGTGACATCGCTAGCTGATGCTAGCGATGGCGAGCGTGATAGGACCCGCCCCTACCGTTATGGCGATATGTGGCGATCGCTGCCATAGCGAACATTATCGCTACGGCAGCATCACACGTACTTACCTGCTCGGCGACGTCGCTGTGACCGGCGAACCGCCTCCTTTCTAAGGGGGCGGTTCGCTCGGCGTCACAGCGACGTCATGAAGCAGCTGCCCAATCAAAGCGGAGGGGCGGAGATGAGCGGAATGAACATCCCGCCCACCTCCTTCCTTCCTCATTGCTGGCGTGTGGCAGGTAAGGAGAGGTTCCTCGTTCGTGCGGCGTCACACGAAGCGATGTGTGCTGCCGCAGGGACGAGGATCAACTTCACCCCAGCGATAGCAGCGATAATTAGGAGAGGACCCCCATGTCAACGAGGAGCGATTTTGGACGTTTTTGCAACGATCCAAAATCGCTCCTAGGAGTCACACACAACAAGATCACTACAGCGGCCGGATGTGCGTCACAAAATCCGTGACCCCCAACGAGATCGCTGTAGCAATCTCGTAGCGTGTAAAACCCGCTTTAATGAAGACCAGCCCGTGTTTAGTTCATTAGTGTAGGCCTCACAAGATTCCTGCAGTGGCCATATCACGGCAGGATATGCTTTTTTTGAGGGGTCAAACTAGGACACTTGGGCCAGGAGTATCTACATAGCACATCTGTATTACTAACAATATATTTTATAAGGAAGATTTATTCTGACTCTTGGGAAGATCTTAAAAATTGAAAATATAGTTACCTATATGGCTCCTATAACATAAAGTGGTGGCATATCTTTAGGATATGCCATCAGTTTATAATAGGTAGGTGTCCATCCTTTAAGACCAGCGTCAATCCTGAGAATAAAGGAGATGCAGGGCTGCTGCTGTCCCTTATAATCTTTCCCAGCAATACATGTGTCCATGTTAAAGTTCCTTTTACAAAGGAATGGCCGATACGCAGGAAAATGCAGTAATGTGAACGCAGCACTACAATAGCTCTGTATTACTTTAATCTTCAGGATCTGTGGGGATCCCAGAAGATGGACTGACACTAATAATAAATTAATGGCATATCCTAGTTAGTATACGTATCACACCACTTTGTCAGATTGGGAAATCCACCCCCGCTGAAAAAAAAAGTATGCACTAATTCACATTATCTAATTACTTTACATTATTAAATCAGCCTGTAAATGTCACTATTATTTTCTTGAGAATATTCCCCTCAAGTCAGTGATTCACATGTGAGAGGTCTTACTTATTAATATCCTCTGCAGGGGATTTTATCACTTACCATCCATGATGGGTGTAGTTCAAGAAAGAAAACACTGACTCCTCACAGTGGTTATTATGTCACAGTCAGTGGAGGGAATGTAATATTCCGCACTGTAAACAGTCTGCATCCTGTACAAGCTGCTGTCACCCTCTGCAGAAGCAAAGGTGGAATGGGACATGTCCCAAGACATATGCGGGTCCATGTATACAGAGATGTGACGTGTGTGTCCTGAACATCACATATGGAGGAGAATTCAAAGAGCATCTTTTTTTTATTATGTCTTGTAAATAAAAAAAAAAAAATTAAAAAATTATATATATATATATATATATATATATATATATATATATAAAAAAAAAAAAATAAATGTATGTAATAAATTCACCCGCTGCACATTTGAATTTATCAGAGAGCTGATGGTTTCCAGATGTTAACCCTTCCCCCCAAGGCCCCAGACACAATCTCGGGAGACAGAGCGACTCCTGCGGTGGGTTCATCGTTGAACTTGGCTTTCTTCCCCCTATCCATCAGTATGGCAAGACAAAAGCGGCAGATGCTGATAACCCCTGCAATGCCAGAGAGGTCAAATGAGATTTTAAGCTTTGGTCTACTCAATATTGGTCTATTTGGATTTTTTTCCATCATGTTTTAACTCTTTAGGGACATATCTAATATTAACATTCAGAAAGCTGCTCTTATTTATGTTTTTTTTTTATCCCAATCTTCTGAGGGGCAGTCATTTTCCAGCTATATATTGGTAATATGCATTGTTTGTAATCTTTTTACATGATGAGTTATTTTACATTTTTAAATTTTTATGCAGGCTGCTACTAGGGATAAGTGAACCCAATTGATACAGTCGGGAGTTCATACCAGACTCCAAGTCTAGAACTTGAACATGGACATTTAAAAAAAAGTCTGTGTCGGACTTGCTTGTATGGGTGTTATTTGTATGTTAATAAAGTTTGCTGAAAGTCTGCAGCATTGCCAATCAACAAGCTTTATTGCATGCGGAAGAGGACTGTATGCTCCTGTGAACAATAAAAAAAAACATTATGTGGCTCCCTACTATTTTTTATAACCAACACAGGTAAAGGAGATAGCTGGGGACTGCAACCCTCAGCTGTCTGCTTTACCTTGGCTGGTTATCAAAAATAGAGAGGATGCCGTGTCGTTTTTTCAAATAATTTAAATAAATCAATTTAAAAAAATTACGTGGGGTCCTCCCTATTTTTGATAACCAGCCAAAGTAAATCAGATAGCTGAGTGTTGCTATGACTAGGGAAGGTATACCAATGGTTATTTGGCCCCTCTTAGCCTAAAAATAGCAGCCCGCAGCCAATCCGGAAGTGGTGCCTCCATTAATAATGGGTTAATAATGTGTGTAGACTTAAAAAAAACACATACACAGGAAAAAAATAGTTTATATGAATAAACATTCATCAGCAAGAGAAAAAATCCAGCATCAGGACAGAGATATAAATATAAAACTTAAAAATTTATTGGGATCCGTTAAAAACGTGAGTACAGTGGGGAACACAGTGACACAGGGGAACAGGTGCTATCCTACGCGTTTCAACCTTACGGTCTTAATCATGGATTTCTATGATTAAGACCGTAAGGTTGAAACGCGTAGGATAGCACCTGTTCCCCTGTGTCACTGTGTTCCCCACTGTACTCACGTTTTTAACGGATCCCAATAAATTTTTAAGTTTTATATTTATATCTCCGTTCTAATGCTGGATTTTTTCTCCTGCTGATGAATGTTCCTCCCGCTCAGGCCAGGGCGTCTCCGTGCATCGGTGGTGGTATCGTGGAGTGAAGAGGGGTGAGCTGAATATTTTCTCTTTTTCCTATTTGAATAAACAATCCCAAATAATCCCTCGTTCAACAATTTACTGAATAAACAAAATCCTCAAACTTCCGATGTAATCCAATTGGTGAATGGACACTCCCTTGATTGCCAATTTAATAATTAAAAAGAAATCCTTGAAGTTCCACCATAATCCAATGGAGTAATGTTACACAATGCCCATCTATTCCTATGGAGCCAATGTGGCACCCCTGACCTGGTCAGGCGCCACTGAGTACTGCACCCACGCTGGGTGAGTGCAAACAGGTAATCCTGATGGCTGGAATAGGGTGTGGACACACAGACACATAGTGACCAGGTCTCACACACATCTTAGAGTTGACCCCTGAGCAGGCCCAGGAGGGGGCGTGGCCTCCACATCTCAGTTAGTGGTGCAGTGGAGAAACTGGTTGCTAGGTTTCAGTGGAAGGCACAGAGGGGAGGCTGTAATGAACCAGTCTGAAGTGAAGAAGCGCAGTGTGCAGTTGCAGAAGGAGGACGTGCGCGATGTCATTAGTCAGACCCTGCACATCTAGTGGCTGTCAGCGGGGGAGGTCAATTGCCACACAGTCAGTCTGAAAGGCACCTCAGGAAGAAGCGGGGTGACTGAGTACTGGGACTCCTGGTAGACCAAGCCCGCACGGGGAAACAGGTCCCTAGAGCAGCAAGCCAATTATTCGGTCTGCTAAACCTGCTGGTGAGGGTGCTGGATGTGCCTCACCAACCAACACAGAGTCCGCAGCATCAGCAGCAACGAGGGGGCCCATAAGTGAGATAGGGCAAGAAGACATCTTTACTTGATCCTCGCTGCCAGCAAACAGGCCAGAAAGGGGAGAAAAGGCAGTTGCAACTTCCCTGGGTGATTCTGTTAAGGTTATTGGGATACAAGTGATCCCTCGATCTGACCGTTGTTCCGAATTAAAATGTCATTTGTGCACAACGAAAAAGAATAATAATTGAATCAATTATAACTCTTCCTCTCACGACCAAAGCTAAGGCAAGACTGAAATCTTTATTCTTGGACAATTAGACCACGAAGTAAAAGGGGTGTAAACAAAAGTTTTAGTCCAATCAAGTATCGTAGGTCAGGGCTTCATGACGTAGAGAGATCTGCATATCCTCCTTGGATTGGTCAGTCCAGACTCCAGGAATTTCTTTTGTCCATCTGTCTTGGGTGCAGGACAGGAAATAGCAGCCATCTTCAAGCTATATATATATATATATATCCTAGTATATACTGAGTCTAAGGAAAATACACTGAATATGCAATATACTTATATAAACGTATTAGTAAAAGAATAAAAGAGAACAAAGACATGCATAGATATGTGTGTTAGTTTACATCTTACTAAACTATATACCTGAGTCTATGAAATGGCTGAACTAAGTATTTTTGTATACTCAGTTCTCATTCCCAACAATTCCCATAGTGCTTCAAGTCAGGGGTCATCTCAAACAAGAAGGGCTAGGAAGGCGAGTTGACAGTAACCCCTGGACCAGCCGAAGGATACCTGGTTCTCCCTGCAGTTTGTCTCAGCATCGCCCGGGGTTACCTCACAGTGAACAACTGAACGTGAGTAAAAACCCTGAGAGACATTTTTGGACTGTGTGTGAGTTCTTCTGTGACCTGTGGAACTACGCACATACACCCAAGCCCCTGGGGCCAGCCTCAGTCCCGGGAGGCCACACCATCTAACTGCAATTACCATCAGCCCCAGACGCTCGCTAAACTGCAGTGGCGGTCACCCCCTCACCCTGACCGCAAAACCGAGAGTGGCGTCACAACTCCTATAGAAGTGAACCTGACATACCTGTGGCCAAAAGGGTCCCTACAGAGAAGTCCCCGCAGTGTCCCACAGGCGACCACTGCAGTGCTGTGGTGGGCGACTCACCTCATTCTGAGAACGAAACTCCATATGAATCAATTGGCATCGTAGGACATCACTCCATTGTATCATGGCAATACTTCCAGAATTTCTTTTGAATTAATAAATTAGTGAACGAGTGAGTGTGGGGAGTCTTTAATAAGCAACTGGATTATGTTAGAACATCGAGAATTTCTTTTAAATGTGTGGGGGAGTGGTTGTTAAAAAAAACAACAACTATTTTTCCGTGTGTGTGTATGTATGTTTTTTTAACTCTCTACTTGCTGGGGGTGTCTGATAGATGTGTCTCTTTTACTAACCCCTGGGCTTTGTTCCAGCTGTCAATTCACAGCTGACATCAACCCCAAAAGTATTATCCTGATTGCCATTACACCAGGGCAATTGGGAAGAGTCAGGAAAAGCGCCAGCCTAAGAACACTAGCCTCCAGCTGTTGGGCTTTATCATGGCTCAGTATCAAAACTGGGGGGGAACCGTACGCCATTTTTTTTAATTATTTATTTTTTAATTTTTTAAAATTAAATAAATCAGCCACATGTGGTTTCTCTTTTTTGATACACAGACAAGATAAGTGCAAGGCTGGGGGCTGCAGTCTGTAGCCATGGGCTTTATCTGTACTAGTATAGCTGTGGGAGCAGTTACAGCCATGGGGAGACTCGCTATGTATGTCCTGCTTTATTTTCTTTGTTATACAGATACCCTACACCATTTTACAACACAAGTTTGGTCTCCCATTGAATTCAATGTTCGCTCATCTCTACATGCAATGTGAGGATTTCCAAGTCTACAGTCACAAAGAGTGACTGAAGACTTGTCAATTTAGATTGACAACCCCTATAAGCCATTTGCTGTTGTTAGCTTACAGTGAACATTTTATAACTAGGACATTATCATTGTTGTGATTAGCTGCCTTGTGCCAAATAATCCGACCATGCCCCTTCCTCTGATAAGCTCACTCTAAATAAACAATGTATACAGAGAGCTGTGGTTTGGGTGGGATTAATTCTCTGAGCTCTGCTACATGCTTCATCTAAGAACTCTATGTCACAACTGCTGCACCCAGTAAACTAAGTGACACATCCCTATAATCGGTATTTTTTTCCTACAATATGTTGCTCTCAGATTAAGTAGGAAAAACCTTCTGGCAGATTGCCTTTAAAAGTCTTCTATTCTTAAGCTACTAGAAGGTTCTGTGTTGTAAAAGGGTTAAAGTGTAGCGTACAATCTAGTATACTAATAATCATATTGGATCTATTTGTAGATCAGTTATTTTTCCAGAAAACTTGGTTAACCCTCATAGGCAAGTATTATAGATAGATATGGCATTTCTGAAGCAGTAAAAATTTTTTGATCTTGCATTCATTTTGTAAAAATCACTTTTCTTAAGAATTAAAACAATTGTGTTGTCATTAGTAAAAAATACAGTAGATACTAACTGTGACGCCCTGGACCCCAGGGGTCACAGGTAACAACACCTACCACATTACACACACACCCCCATCCCTTGTGAGGACACATCAGTCACCCGAAGCGGAGACCTGATGCCTTCCTCAGGGCCAGTAGGGCACACCAGGTGGGCGGAGTCAGGCGGAAAGACATGCCCACCGAGGAGACTATTGTCCTGAGGCAGGAAGTACAAACAGAACAGAGTGTACAGTGACAGTGAGAGGAGCGGAGTTGCAGAGCTGTCAGGGACCCGAGTAGGAGCCTGGGACCCTTGAAACGTCAGGCAGGCAGACGGTGGTGGCCGTCTGCAGGAGTACCGGTACAGCAACCGGCGGAACCATAGGGACCGGGCCAGGGTTGGAGCCCGCCGGCCCTGAACCGGGGAGTCAACCGTGTACTGGAGCACCAGAAACCGGGTACTCAGACTCCGTCCTAGATTAGAAGCCACTGAGTTTAGGCAAATTGACTGATTGCTGGCTGGACCTCACGTGTTCATCCACATCCAAAGTCCCGAAAGAAGGCAAAAGCCCACCGATACCGGGTGAGAGCCACCGCTAAGGGCCAAACATCTGACGGGCCAGTGCCTGCGGGCAACCGAGGTCTCCTCCGGCAGCTCAACGCCGGGGAGCGGGCTACCGCTGTCCAGGCAGGGGAGCCGAAAAACCACAACAAGAGGTGCAGGGGAAAGGGGCCACCATCAACCTCACAGGGGACACAAGCAGCCAGCTGCGGGACCCGACCATAACCAAACTTTGGTTTACCAGTGACTCGGAGTGTGAATTAATCGTGAGTACACCAGTGCCATCCGGGCACGACAATGCACCGCTACACGGCACCCTGCACCCCGACAACAACACCGTCACCATCAGTCTCCATCTCCCCCCCCCACAGGGCCCCGGGACACACTGCCCCTACCCACGGAGGGGCTAACATCTAGGCTGCGGCCGCAACACCGATCCCGGACGAGCCCACCTTCACTCCAGCCACAGCGGCGGTGCATCACGTCGCCACGACCCGTGGGTGGCGTCACGACCCGTAGGACGACAACGCAGCCCTCCCCGGCTGCGCGCCTCGTCCCACACCACCACCACCCCTCTGCCTCCCCTTTAACAGAGCGACGTGGCCCCCGGTCCGGAGGCGCTCGTGCCACTGACAACCCGAGCCCGGACCTCGAGTGGCTTGGCCCGAGCAGCGGAGAAGCGGCCGGGCCCCTCTCAGGGCGGTGCACATCGACTCTTCTGGCGTCACGAACATGATTTGGACTTACCTGTGGAAGTGCGCCTTAGAAGTATCCGTCAGCCGAAAAAGTTGAAGTTCCGCCATCAAAAGTTTCCCGCTCGAGTCGTCTTCCCCGAGCAGTGAAGGCGCGAAAGTGAAGCCCCATCCCCGAAGGAGGAGTGCTAAGAGAAAACCAAGGGGGAGGCGGGCGTGGAGGCTGCCTGATGTAACCGAGAAGATGAAAAGGCAGGGACTCCAGGACCCTGCATCCGTTCCGTTCCTGGACCCCGTCGGTGTAGAAGCAGCATGTCCGCCCCGTCCGAGCAGCCCGAGGGTTCAGAGCCCACACCCGGAACCACGGCGTGGATGAGAGCCAGGACGGCGGAGATTTGTCAGCGCCACCGGAGCCAGATACGCCTCCTGATGGAGCAGTGGACCGCAGAGGTGAAGGAGCTGGCTGCAATCGCCCGGGTGAACGAGATGGAGTCCGAGTTTGAGAAGCTGGTGAGTGACCCACGCCTCTATGCTCCTTTGGGACCGGCCGCTGCGGCTGAGAGGCCCGGTCTACCCCTGGCCCCTATACGGTCTCCGCCGTCGCCCATGGGAACCGCCGCTGCTGGTCTGCCTGGCCCGCTGCCCACTGCCATGGCAGCGGGAACCGAAGCGCCAATTCAGGAAAACCCGAAGGTCGGGGTGGCTGAAGGAGCAGCCGGCCCAGAGGTTGCGGCAGCTAATGACAACCCACTGGCTGCAGAGGGAGAGATGGCCCCAGCGGCCCGCCTGGCTCAGGTGGGAGTGATGCCTGACCACGCAGAGACAGAAAGCAGTGGCTCCGGTCCTGACACGAAACTGGTCTCAGGATCAGAGGAGGCCGATGAGAGTCTCCTCAACGGCAGTGCCCCAGCGGCCACTTACATCCCGCGAAGCGGGGGAAATGGATACCGGATGGCCCTTTCCCACCAGGCCTGTTGCATGCTGGAAATGTTTGAGGCGGAGGTTGAATCCGCGTCGGAGGAAGAGCTGGAATAAGATAGTAGCTCGTACACTACAAAAAGGACCCATCCCCGTTGGGACTTGTGTTTGACCCCCGTTGACAGCCCTGTTGCGTGAGTGACTGCTTATGGACAAGGCCGTGGACTTGCCGGCCACCCAAAAAGTATTGGGCTTGTAAATATTGCCCTATCCTGCCCCTTTACATGCCTTCCTGTTCCATTAGCCTTCGAAGAGGCAGATTGGAGGAAGGACCCGCAGCAGAACAGGCTGTGGTCCGGTCACCACCAGGACCGGTGACCATCCTCCGGGGAGCCCTTTGACAACTGCCGGGTGAGCTGCACCGTACCCGTTCCCGCCTGGGTGATCTGGCCATGTTCCTGTTTCCAGACTGGGGAAAAGGGGTGCTGCCCATTTCTTAGGAGCAGCATCAAGGCTAGGTTGTTTGGGTGGTAAAGGCGGAAGGACATGAACCCGTTCCGTTAAATAAAGTTATGCAACGTTAAAGTAATATGCCTCCCGTTATGGGAAGACCTGCAGAAATCATATATTGTGCAAATGTTATTATAATTGTAAGTGTTTCCCGTTTTACCGTTTTTACAGTTAAAAGAAAAATAAAAATAAACCGAAGTTGGTCGGGCAGCCCGCGGACGGTCTGCATTAAACCAAAGGGGAATGTGACGCCCTGGACCCAAGGGGTCACAGGTAACAACACCTACCACATTACACACACACCCCCATCCCTTGTGAGGACACATCAGTCACCCGAAGGGGAGACCTGATGCCTTCCTCAGGGCCAGTAGGGCACACCAGGTGGGCGGAGTCAGGCGGAAAGACACGCCCACAGAGGATACTACTGTCCTGAGGCAGGAAATACAAACAGAACAGAGTGTACAGTGACAGTGAGAGGAGCGGAGTTGCAGAGCTGTCAGGGACCCGAGTAGGAGCCTGGGACCATTGAAACGTCAGGCAGGTAGACGGTCGTGGCCATCTGCAGGAGTACTGGTACAGCAACTTTCGGAACCGTAGGGACCGGGCCAGGGTTGGAGCCCGCTGGCCCTGAACCGGGGAGTCAACCGTGTACCGGAGCACCAGAAACCGGGTACTCAGACACCATCCTAGCTTAGAAGCCACTGAGTTTAGGCAAATTGACTGATTGCTGGCTGGACCTCACGGGTTCATCCACATCCAAAGTCCCGAAAGAAGGCAAAAGCCCACCGATACCGGCAAGGGCCAAACATCCGACGGGCCAGTGCCTGCGGGCAACCGAGGTCTCCTCCGGCAGCTCAATACCGGGGAGCGGGCTACCGCTGTCCAGGCAGGGGAGCTGAAAAACCACAACAAGAGGTGCAGGGGAAAGGGGCCACCATCAACCTCACAGGGGACACAAGCAGCCAGCTGCGGGTCCCGACCATAACCGAACTTTGGTTTACCAGTGACTCGGAGTGTGAATTAATCGTGAGTATGTCGCGGGCGGGGAGGAGGGTGTCAGCACACCGCGCTCACCCCTTCTGCTCGGGTCCGGCGGCTGCTCAGTGGTGGCTCGAGCCGTGGGCCGGATCCCGGGGGTTTCTTGAGCGGCGCTCCTCGCCCGTGAGTGAAAGGGGTGTTTGGGGTGTTGGGATAATGTCCGTGACGCCACCCACGGTTGTGGTGATTGAGTGTACACCACCGCTGCTCTATGTGGGGGTCCCGGGGATGGTGAGGCGGAGCAGCCAGTTGTTGCGTTGTCCCTCCGTGGGTAGGGGTTGGTGATCCCGGGGCCCAGTGGGGTGCAGGGGCGCAGGGGCAGCGCTGTGCCTTGCGGCACGAAGGTACTCACTCAGCCAGTAAACACGACACAGTTCTCGGTAAACAAACGGCTGGTTGGACGGGTCCCTCGGACGGTTCACGGTGCTGCGGTTCCCTGCAGTTAGCGGTGACGGTCTCTTCCCTGCACCTTGGAAATGTTTGTTTGGTAGCGATGGATTCCCACCGGTTACCCGCTCCCCGACTGCAATCTGGGCCGGAGGAGCTCCACACTTTGCCCGCAGGCGCCGGCCCTGGGAAACTGGTGCCTTGGCGGTGGTGGTGTTTCCCCGTTGTGGTTGGACCTTTGCCGTCAATCAGGACTTGCTTGTTGGGAGATCTACGTCCCCTTCACTAACGGATTTAGCAATTTACAGCGACTCCAAGCCTTGCTGGGATCCGAAAAGCCCCTGCTCTGGTGCTGACTGCCCTTTGTATCTGCTCCAGACCACCGGGCACACAGCCAACGGGGTCCTTCCAGTAACCTCCAGACAGTCCCACTGCAGACCTTCACCGCCGTCTGCTGACCTTGCTGGCTCCGTCTGGGCACACAGCCACAGACCAACTTCAGGCTTTCTGTCACTTCACTGCTGTTTCACTTCACTCTAGCTCCCTCCTGAGCTACACTCCGTTGTTTTCTCCTTCCACTTCCTCCTCCTTTCTCTCTCTCCCCTTAACTGCGTTGTTTACACTTGCCCTCCCTGGGCTCAACTGCCTGGAACTTCCTGCCTCCAGAGCTGTGGCCTCCTAGGTGGGCGGACACCAACCGCCTGGCTCCACCCCCTGGTGTGGACACCAGCCTCTGGAGGAAGGCAACAAGGATTTGTAGGTTAGCTGGTGTACCTGCAGGGAATGTGGGGTGTGTGTGTGTTGTTGTAATCTGTGACCCCTGGCTTGCCCAGGGCGTCACAAGTACACCAGTGCCATCTGGGCACGACATGGCAACCTGCACCCCGACAACAACACCGTCACCATCAGTCTCCGTCTCCCTCCCCCACCGGGCCCCGGGACACACCGCCGCTACCCACGGAGGGGCTACATTTAGGCTGCGGCCGCAACACCGATCCCAGACGAGCCCACCTTCACTCCAGCCGCAGCGGTGGTGCATCCCGTCGCCACGACCCGTGGGTGGCGTCACGACCCGTAGGACGACAACGCGACCCTCCCCGGCTGCGCGCCTCATCCCACACCACCCCACTGCCTCCCCTTTAACAGAGCGACGTAACCCCCGGTCCATAGGCGCTCGTGCCACTGACAACCCGAGCCCGGACCTCGAGCGGCTCGGCCCGAGCAGCGGAGAAGCGTCCGGGCCCCTCTCAGGGCGATGCACTAACAAATCCTCATTTATCTTTAAAATATAAATTGGAGAAGAAAACAAACACCCAAAAAGTGAATCTGAAGATAAACTAAAGGCTACTTTACACACTGCGATATCGGTCCCGATATCGCTAGTGTGGGTACCCGCCCCCATCTCTTGCACGACACGGGCATATCGATGCCCGTGCCGCACAACATCGCCCAGAGCCGTCACACATACTTACCTGTCCGGCGACGTCGCTGTGACGGGCGAACCGCCTCCTTTCTAAGGGGGCGGTCCATGCGGCGTCACAGCGACGTCACTGAAGCGTCACTGAACCGCCGCCCAATAGCAGCGGAGGGGCGGAGATGAGCGGGACGTAACATCCCGCCCACCTCCTTCCTTCCGCATAGCGGCCGGGAGGCAGGTAGGGAGAGCTTCCTCGCTCCTGCGGCGTCACACGCAGCGATGTGTGCTGCCGCAGGAACGAGGAACAACCTCGTTACTGCTGAAGTAACGATAATTGGGAATGGACCCCCGTGTCGCCGATTAGCGATTTTTCACTGTTTTTCAACGATGCAAAATCGCTAATCGATGTCACACGCAACGGCATCGCTAATGCGGCCGGATGTGCGTCACGAATTCCGTGACCCCAACGACTCCGCATTAGCGATGTCGTAGCGTGTAAAGCCCGCTTTAGTCTACTTATCAAAGTTAGGACTCATGCACCTGGCTTGTATTATGGTTGTATACAGCTTTTAATGACTGATTTTATGTACATAGTTTTCAATACAATTTTTTAATTAATTTATCTGGAATTCAATTGAAAAAGTCTCATGGTCCATCAGATGTTATATATTACATGAGGCTCCTGTTTCTAGGCAGAATTGGGGCTTCTTATGCTATATATCTTCCATTGGGCAATCCTAATTTGTTTATATGATGTGCAGCAATCAACAAATACTGGAAACGTTCAGATGTAATTATTCCTGCACAAAGGAGGTCACACCAGATACTGAAATCAAAGGGCCACATAATATTGCTACTCGGATCATTTTCCTCAGTAAAAAAATGGTCCAATATTTGTGACTCATTTTTTGATGTGGCTCTCTACTTTTAAGAATTCCCAAAATTTCAGTTACCATTGTACAATAGATCATCATTAAAATATTATCTTTGTAGGAGCTACAGTATTTGATTTAGCTTTCATTCGGCATTTGAAAATGTGTTTTTTAAACCTTACAACCCTTTAAGTGGAAAAGGTTTGCTGTAGATACAATGGCAACCAATGCAGAAATCCCAAAGGAAAATTACAATTTTAATGGGACTCGAGTAAAGGGTGCTTTACACGCTGCGACATCGCTAACGATTGCTAGCGATGTCGAGAGCGATAGCACCCACCCCCGTCGTTCTTGTGATATGTGGTTATCGCTGCCGTAGCGAACATTATCGCTATGGCAGCGTCACACGCACATACCTTTACAGCGACGTCGCTGATGCTGCCGAACAATCCCTCCTTCAAAGGGGGAGGTGCATTCGGTGTCCCAGCGATGTCCCAGCGGTGTCACTAAGCAGCCGCCCAATAGCAGAGGAGGGGCGGAGATGAGCGGCCGAAACATGCCGCCCATCTCCTGCCTTCCTCATTGCAGGATGCAGGTAAGGAGATGTTCGTCGTTCCTGCAGTGTCACACATAGCTATGTGTGATGCCGCAGGAACGACGAACAACCAGCGGCATGCACCACCAACGATATTATGAAAAGGAGCGACGTGTCATTGATCAACGATTTTTGATGTTTTTGCGATCGTTGATCATTGCTCCTACTGTAGGTGTCACATGCTGCAATGCCGGATGTGCATCTGTCGCGGGCGGAGGAGGGGACACTGCGCTCTCCCTCTGCTCGGGTCCGGCTGCTGCTGCTGCTGCGGCCTCTGCTGCTCGGTGGCTCGAGCGTTGTGCCGGATCCCGGGGACTCGAGCGGCGCTCCTCGCCCGTGAGTGAAAAGGGGATTGGTTTTGGGGATTTATTGTCCGTGACGCCACACCACCGCTGCTCTGTATGAGGATCCCGGGAGTGATGGTATGGAGCAGCTAGATGTTAGTCCTCCCCTCCGTGGGTAGGGGGTTGGCTGTCCCGGGGCCCAGTGATGAGGTGGGTGATGCAGGGCTTGGTGGGGTGCAGGGACGCGGGGGCAGCGCTGTGCCTTGCGGCACTGTGGTACTCACTTGTGGTGATTGTGTGGACAACACTGCTGCACTGTATGGGGATCCTGGGAGCGGTGACAGGGAGCAGCAAAGTTGTTAGTTCTCCCCTCCGTGGGTATGGGGTGGTTGTCCCGGGGCCCAGTGATGAGGTGGGGGGATGAGGGATGGCAGGGCCGGTGCAGGGCCTGGTGAGGTGCAGGGTCACGGGGGCAGCGCTGTGCCGCACGGCACGGTGGTACTCACTCAGCCTGAGACGGTGACACAGTTCTCGGTAAAACACATGGCTGGAAAGACGGTTCCCACGGACGGCTGCTGTTGCTTTTCCCCGGTAGTTGACGGTGACTGTCACTTTTCCTGCACCTAGCGATATGTTGGTAGCGATGGGTTCCCACCGGTAACCCGCTCCCCGGCTTGGATATGGGCCGGAGGAGCCCCTCTTTGCCCGCAGGCGCTGGCCCTGAGAAACTGGTGCCCTGGCGGTGGCGGTGTCAGTGATGAGGTGGGTGATGCAGGGCTCGGTGGGGTGCAGGGACGCGGGGGCAGCTCTGTGCCTTGCGGCACTGTGGTACTCACTCAGCCTGAGACGATGACACAGTTCTCGGTAAAACACACGGCTGGAAAGACGGTTCCCACGGACGACTGCACTTGCTTTCCCCAGTAGGTGACGGTGACGGTCCCTCTGTCCTGCACCTAAGTTGTTAATGGTTGCGATGGGTTCCCACCGGTAACCCGCTCCCCGGCTTGGATATGGGCCGGAGGAGCCCTACTTTGCCCTGAGAAACTGGTGCCCTGGCGGTGGCGGTGTCTCTCCGTTACGGTTGGACTGTTGCCTTCAATCGGGACTTATTTGTTGGGAGACCCAGGAGGTCCCCTTCACTGATGGATTTGGCAAATTCACGGCGACTCCTAGCCGTGCCGGGATCCGAAAGGCCCCTGCCAATGGTGCTGGCTTCTCTTCGTATACCGCTCCGGTACCGCCGGGCCACCACCCGTCCATGGTCCTTTTGGCAACCTCCGATCAGCCTCTCCTGCAGACGGTCACCGCCGTCTGCTGACCTTGCTGTCTCAGTCCGGGGCACACACCCGGACCAACTTCAGGCTTCCTCAACTGTCACTTTCTCTTCCACTTTTACTCCTCTCACTTGCTCCTCTACCACTTCCCTCTAACTTCAACTTCAGCTCTCACTTATCTGCCTGGTTTTCCCGCCTCCAGGACTGTGAACTCCTCGTTGGGCGGAGCCAACCGCCTGGCCCACCCCCTGGTGTGGACATCAGCCCCTGGAGGAAGGCAACAAGGATTTTTGGTGTAGCTTCGGTGTACCTATCCGGGGTGTAGGGTGTGGTGGTGTTATGACCTGTGACCCCTGGCTTGCCCAGGGCGTCACACATCACTAACGACGTGACCCCGACGATATATCATTAGCGATGTTGCAGCGTGTAAAGCACCCTTCAGAGTAGTTATCACCAATCTAGAGCTGCCCTTTTCATTATATAAAAGAATGAGCAGCTCCAGATTGGTGATTTCTCTAAATATCATTGATTAATCTCTATTAATGACCTTGTGGATGGGATTGATAGTAAAGTGTCAGTCTTTGCTAATGACACCAAACAGTAGGATATTAAAAACTGACCTTGACAGTACAATATTACAAAAAGATCTGGATAAGATGTCAAAATGGGCAGACACTTGGCAAATGAGATTTAATGTTTGTAAATGTAAAGTAATGCACCTAGGAAGGAGTAATCCTATAACTGCGTTTACATTAAATGGAAGTAAACTCGGGACTACAGAACAGGAGAAAGACTTGGGTATTCTCATTACAAATAAGCTGAGCAGCAGCACTCAATGTCAGGTAGGAGCTGCTAAAGCAAACCAGATTCTAGAGTGTATAAAAAGAGAGATTAGATCCCGTGATCCCAATGTATTGTTACCCCTCTATAAATCACTTGTAAGGCCACATCTGGAATATAAGATCCAGTTTGGGGCTCCACATTTTAAAAAGGACATTCAGAAGTTAGAGTCAGTTCAAAGGCGGTAACTAGACTACTACAAGGAATGGAAGAACTCCCATATGATGACAGGTTGAAAAAGTTAGATATGTTTAGCTTAGAAAAAAGACGTCTCAGAGGAGATCTCATTTATATGTATAAATACATGTGTGGTCAATATAAAGGACTGGCACATGACTTATTCCTACCAAAGACAATACTAAGGACCAGGGGGCACTCACTGCGAGTGGAAGAAAAGTGATTCCGACAGCTAAATAGGAAAGGGTTCTTTACAGTTAGAGCAGTCAGACTGTGGAATGCCCTACCACAAGAGGTAGTAATGGCAGATACTATAACGACTTTTAAAAAAGGGCTGGATGATTTCCTCAGTACACATAACATTGTTGGTTATAAATAACTTAAGGGTACCTTACACGCTGCGATATCGGTACCGATATCACTAGCGAGCATACCCGCCCCCGTTGGTTGTGCGTCATGGGCAAATCGCTGCCCGTGGCGCACAACATTGCTAACACCCGTCACACGGACTTACTTTCCCTGCGACGTCGCTGTGGCCGGCGAACTGCCTCCTTTCTAAGGGGGCGGGTTGTGCGGCGTCACAGCGACGACACACGGCAGCCGTCCAATAGCAGAGGAGGGGCGGAGATGAGCGGGTGAAACATGCCGCCCACCTCCTTCCTTCCTCATTGCCGGTGGACGATGCAGGTAAGGAGATATTCGTCATTCCTGCGGTGTCACACATAGCGATGTGTGCTGCCGCAGGGACGACGAACAACCAGTGGCATGCACCACCAACGATATTATGAAAAGGAGCGACTTGTCAACGATCAGCGATTTTTGATGTTTTTGCGATCATTGATCGTCGCTTCTTGGTGTCACACGCTGCAATGTCACTAACGGCGCCGGATGTGCGTTACTAACGACGTGACCCCGACGATATATCGTTAGCGATTTAGGGATAAATATAGAACTGGTGGAAGAAGGTTGAACTACCGTGTTTTTCCAAAAATAAGACACTGTCTTATATATTTTGCCCCACAAAAAAGCACTAGGGCTTATTTTTGGAGGATGTCTTATTCTTGGAGATACACAGTTGGGGGGTAAGTTTAACCCCCAAAAAAGCAGACCCTCCCACCCACTTCCCAGGAGACTCATACTCACTAGACCCGGACGTCTGCGTGGCTCCCAGGTCCTCCCTGTGATCTCCGGTGGGTGCTGCACGCCGTCCTCCCCTGCTGCTGGCTGACACACACACACAGCAGATCACACACACACACAGCAGATCACACACACACACACACAGCCGATCCCACACACACACAACCAATCGCGCACATGCGCGCGCGCGCACACACACACACACACACAGCAGATTGCACACACAGCAGATTGCACACACAGCAGATCGCACAGATCACATCACATCCAGCGCTTCTGGCCGCAGGGAATGATGGGAGGAAGTCATGTGTCTGGCCGCAGGTCCTCTTCTGCAGGTCCTTGCGCTCCACCGCACTGCTTCTCAGGATTCTGCCGGCGAGAAGAGATCTGTGTCGCTAGATGTGGTGAGTATATATGCGATCCGATGTGTGTGCTATCCGATGTTTGTGTGTGTGATTTGATGTTTGTGTGTGATCCAATGTTTGTGTGTGCGATCTGATTATGTGTGCGCAGGGCCGCCATCAGGGCATTACTACTGTGCCTGGTGTACCGGGCCCGGTGAAGAGAGGGGGCCCAGTCAGGCCTGGGGTAATTACTTGGGTTTGTTAAGCCCCAGGCAGGACGGGCCCCTTCTCTTCACCAGGCCCCAGTTACAGGCGCAGCAGAGGGGCCCGGCCATGTCATTTCTGCCCCTGCACATACGGCTAAATTGCAGGCGAAGCCCTTTTAGGACATCGCATGCAAATTAGCCATGTGAAGCGAGTAGAGCAGGGAAGTGGCGCGTCATCACACAGCACTGTGATGAGGTCATCACTCTGCGCCTCATCACAGTGCTGCGGACAACGCAGAGGTGGTGAGGACATGGCATCCGGCAGGCACAGGTAAGAGCTGTAAGCTGAAGACGATCGTCGGGGAGGTGAGATGGTAGGGAGGCCCACCCGCTGATCCCAGCCCAAGGGGGGCTCTGCCTGGGGCCACCCACAGACCCACCGACTGCAGACCTGCCGACTGCCGGACCGCAGACCCGCCGGCCGCAAGCCCGCAGACCCGCCGCCCGCCGACCGCAGACCCACTGACCACAGGCCCCGCCGACCGCAAGCCTGCCGAGCACCGGCCCGCCGACCGCAGACCCGCCGGCCCGCCGACTGCAAAACCGCCGACCGCAGACCCACCGACCGCCGGCCCCGCCGAACACAGACCCGCCGGCCGCAAGCCCGCAGACCCACCAACCACAGGCCCCGCCAACCATAAGCCCGCCGACCACAGACCCGCCGGCCCGCCAACCGCAGGCCCGCAGGCCTGCCGACCCCTGCCCCTGTCTTGCTTCAGCTAGATCAGGGGTGGGAAACCTCCGGCCCGTGGTCTCATGCCTCTCTGCTGTGAGCCTCCTGCATTCCTGCTGTGAGCCTCCTGCCACTCTGCTGTGAGCCTCCTGGCCTCTCTGCTGTGAGCCTCCTGCCTCTCTGCTGTGAGCCTCCTGCCTCTCTGCTGTGAGCCTCCATCTGCTGTGAGCCTTCTGCCTCCCTGCTCTGAGCCTCCTGCCTCTCTGCTGTGAGCCGCCTGCCTCTCTGCTGTGAGCCTCCTGCCTCTCTGCAGTGAGCCTCCTGCCTCTCTGCAGTGAGCCTCCTGCCTCTCTGCAGTGAGCCTCCTGCCTCTCCGCTGTGAGCCTCCTGCCTCTCTGCTGTGAGCCTCCTGCCTCTCTGCTGTGAGCCTCCTGCCTCTCTGCTGTGAGCCTCCTGCCTCTCTGCTCTGAGCCTCCTGCCTCTCTCCTCTGAGCCTCCTGCCTCTCTCCTCTGAGCCTCCTGCCTCTCTCCTCTGAGCCTCCTGCCTCTCTGCTCGGAGCCTCCTGCCTCTCTGCTGTGAGTCTCCTGCCTCCCGGTGCTGTGAGCCTCCTGCCTCCCAGTGCTGTGAGCCTCCTGCCTCCTAGTGCTGTGAGCCTCCTGCCTCTCGCTGCTGTGAGCCACCCTCCCTCCAGTGCTGTGGGCCACACCCTCCAGTGCTGTCTGTGCTCCCTCAGTCCTGTTCATGTCCTCCAGTCCTGTTTGTGCCCCTCTAGTGTTGTCCGTGTCACCGCCAGTACTGACCGAGCCCCAGCCCCACCTGTGATGTGTATATGCCCCCAGTCCCTCCTGCTGTGATGTGTGTATATGTCCCCAGCCCCTCCTGTGATACATATACATGTCCCCAGCATCCCTCCTGTGATGTGTGTATATGTCCACAGCCCCTCCTGTGATGTATATGTCGCGGGCGGAGGAGGAGACGCCACGCTCTCCCGCTGCTACTCGGGTCCGGCTGCTGCGGCCTGCCACTGCTCAGTGGCTCGAGCGATGGGCCGGATCCCGGGGACTCGAGCGGTGCTCTTCGCCCGTGAGTGAAAGGGGGTTTTTGGGTGTGGGGATTGTTTATTGTCCGTGACGCCACCCACGGTTGTGGTGATTTGTTGACACCACCGCTGCTCTGTATGGGGATCCCGGGAGGGATGGTATGGAGCAGCCAGTTGTTGGGTTGCCCCTCCGTGGGTAGGGGTTGGTGATCCCGGGGCCCAGTGATGAGGTGGGTGATGCAGGGCTCGGTGGGGTGCAGGGACGCGGGGGCAGCTCTGTGCCTTGCGGCACTGTGGTACTCACTCAGCCTGAGTCCCCTTCACTGACGGATTTGGCAAATTATGGCGACTCCTAGCCTTGCCGGGATCCGAAAGGCCCCTGCCCTGGTGCTGACTGTTCTTCATATACTGCTCCAGACCGCCGGGCCACCACCCATCCGCGGTCCTTCCAGCAACCTCCGAGCAGTCCCCCTGCAGACTATCACCGCCGTCTGCTGACCTTGCTGTCACTGTCCGGGGCACACACCCGGACCAACTTCAGGCTTTACTACTGTCACTTTTCTGTCACTTCAGCTTTCCTCTTTAGCTCCACTGTTTACTCCTCCACTCTAGCCCTTAGCTAGGCTCCGTTCTTCTTCCTGTCCAAACTCTATCTTGCTTCCTCTCACTTTCACTTCCCTTACTTCACTCACTGGTTCTCCCGCCTCCAGGGCTGTGAACTCCTCGGTGGGCGGAGCCAACCGCCTGGCCCACCCCCTGGTGTGAACATCAGCCCCTGGAGGAAGGCAACAAGGATTTTGGTAGCCTTGATGTTCCTAACTGGGGTGTAGGGTGTGGTGGTGTGATGACCTGTGACCCCTGGCTTGCCCAGGGCGTCACATTCCCCCTTAGCAAAATGCAGACCGTCCGCGGGCTGCCCGTCCAACACCGGTTTTATTTTCTGAAAAATATATAAAAAGGTAAACGGTAACATTACAACTCATGACATCATCCCACATCGGGAGGCACATTTCTTAAACGTTGCTAACGGTTTACGGTTACGGTCTCCGCTCTCTCCCACCCAAGCATCCTGGCACTGATGCTGCCCCTAAAGCCCAGGCAGCACCCCTTTACCCCAGTCCTGCACCAAGTTACCCGAGCGGGATCTGTCCTTCCCCTCCAGAGGGTAGCCACCGGTTCCTGTGGTGGCTGGGCCCCAGCCTGCTCTGCTGAGGGCCCTCCCTCCAACCTGCCTCTCCGGAGGCGGCAACTGCGGAAACGGTAACGGTAAAACAACTTATTTACATGCCACTAACGTTTGTGGTTGCCCTGCAAGTTCACGGGCTTGTCCATGGAAAGTTCTCCATGCCAAACTTTTTAAACGGTCCCCACGGGGACAACGGTGCCGGCAACGGCCGGTTTTCTCACAATCATGGTAGAATCAGGTGAAGCTTCGGTAATCGTTCTCATTTTTAAACTTTCAAACATAATCACAGACAAACACCTTCCCCCCCCCCCCTTTTTAAAGGACGGTCTCCCTGTACCTAAGTGGGGGTCTACCTAGGTTGGGACGGGTGGACCTCCGGGGTCCGGTGTCAGTGTGGCTAGGCAGTGGGGCAGAGGGAACAATCGGTTCCTCCTCCCGGCTATCGTGTGGGGCAGGCGGAGGCATAGGGGAGTTGGGCACAGATTCATCCCTGGGCACTGGCACTGGTTCTGGCTCACGGTTGACCGCTTCCACCACTTCCTCATCCACAGGTTGTGGGAACAGTATCACTGGAAGAATCACCGCGCCGTTCTGTGTAGGCCAGTCTGCTGGGAAGTCTCCCATCGCAGTGTGGATCACCTCTTTCGCCTTATCCGCTGGTAGGGGAACCGGTACTTCTGCCGCCGCTCTTAAGGCTGGTGGGCACCTTTTCAGATGGTCCCGGGAAACTGTGGCCAAAGTGCCTCCTTGATCACGGCCGATTTGGTAGGCCTTCCCGTCTTCCCATCCTGTGGGCTGTATGACGTACGGGTTCTGTTCCCATTGATCATCCAGCTTGTGGGTTCTCCTCTTCCGCTTCAGTACGACATCTCCGGGCTGAAAAGGGCCAGCAGACGCCTTTTGATTAAAGCACTGCTCCTGCAATTCCCGACTCCGGCTTAAGTTCTTCTCGACATATTCTTGAATCTGCCGGTATTGTGCTCTACGCCGAGTTTCCCATTCAGCTGTCGAAGGGAGTGCTTCTGGGGCTTCCAACCCCATTTCCAGGTCCACCGGCAGGCGGCCGGGGCGAGCCCTCATCAGATATGCTGGGGTGCACTTTGTTGAGCTGGACGGGATATTGTTGTACATATCGACCAAGTCAGGTAGCTTTTCCGGCCACAGGTTCCGCTCTTCCAGCGGTAACGTCTTGAGGAGTCCCAGGACCAAGTGGTTCATCTTCTCACACATGCCGTTGGTCTGGGCATGGTAAGGGGTGGTCCGGATCTTCTTACAGCCGTACAACTGGCAGAACTCGTGGAACACTTCCGCTTCAAAAGCCAGGCCTTGGTCAGTAAGCACCTTTTCTGGATATCCATGTGGTCGGCAGAAATAAGCCTGGAACGCTCGAGCGGCACTTCGACCAGTTAGGTCCTTGACGGGGACAACCACCATGAATCTTGAATAGTGGTCGACGATGGTCAACGCGTAGGCGTACCCACTTCGGCTGGGGGTGAGCTTGACATGGTCTAGGGCGACCAGTTCCAGCGGTTGATGTGTGATGATTGGGTGTA